>NC_084758.1:29457152-29524652 GCF_033978785.1 Entelurus aequoreus
GAAAACTTTGTTTTTTTATGGCAAAAACACTAAAATATGCAATATTTTCTCTGAAATATTTGGTGTGAAGTAATCAAAGCTTTAATTAAATCAATAATTCATAAAATCATATCATTCTTTATTATTTTTTAAGCAATGGGTGTTTAAAAGAAACAAAAACAATCCACAAAAATTATTGTGGATCCAAAAAGGTCCCACTCATAAAAGTGTTAAAAATGAGTCATACTTTCATCTTTTTGTATGTTTTTGTTTGTTTTATGCCATTTAGTAAAAAAAAAAACATAGTTTTTTTAATGTCAAAGACACAGGATATGAAATACTTTCCCCGAAAAACATTTCAAAGTGGAATATTTGACGTGAAGTAATAGGAGCCTTGACTAGGTCAATAATTCTTAACGGACTCTGATGGGGTTTTTTAACAGTAAAATCTAGGACCTTTTTACATTTTAGAGTGAATATGGTACCAGCTTTTTTTTTTATACAGTCAAATTTGGGCGACTGAGCTGCCAGTTTACTGTCAAATCTATGGTCACTGTGTTTACAGTGCATTAATACAAAAGGGAACACGGTACTTCTGTTATAATAATCTTGGGGTTATTTTAAATTCTGATTTGCATTTCGACAGTCACATCAAATCAGTAACAAAATCAGCCTACTATCACCTCAAAAATGTAACAAGACTTAGAGGGCTCATGTCAGCTCAAGACTTAGAAAAACTTGTACATGCCTTTATTACCAGTAGGCTAGACTATTGTAATGGTCTCCTTGCAGGTCTTCCCAAAAAAACTGTCAGGCAGCTACAGCTTGTTCAGATCGCTGCTGCTAGAGTTCTAACAAAGACCAAAAAATGTGAGCACATTACACCAATTCTTAAATCCTTACATTGGCTCCCTGTACATCAGAGAATTGATTTCAAAATCCTCCTGCTCATATATAAATCACTACATGGTCTAGGGCCCAAGTATATCACTGATATGCTCCCACTATATAAGCCCTCTAGATCACTAAGATCTTCTGAGACCAATCTGTTAGCGGTTCCAAGAGTAAACTCAAATCAAGGGAGAGCATCATTCAGTCACTATGCAACACATAGCTGGAATAAACTTCCTGAAGATGTCAGACTTTCACCAACTCTGACTACTTTTAAAGCTAGACTGAAAACTTTTATGTTCACCTTAGCTTTTAGCTAAAACTTTTAATCATTTAACTTTTAACGTCCGCACTGTTTTTATTTTTATTGTCTGCATTTTAATTTTGCTTTTGTTTTCTTTCATTTCACTTTGTTGTCTGTGAAGCACTTTGAGTCTGCCTTGTGTATGCAAAGTGCTATACAAATAAAGTTGCCTTGCCTTGCCTTATTTTATGGTCAAATCTGGCGACTGAGCTGCCAGGTTTTACATCACCCCCCTCCCTGCCTCCCTGCTGTGACAATGGATCAGCGCTTTGACGGTGCAGCTTGGCGCCCGCTGAGCGAAGGCGTAGAGGAGGCACGTGGCGCTGTAAGGAAAACGCCGCGTTTACTTTAGGGGTGAAAAACGCTTGACCTATGCTCGACATTTCAAAATTACACCAATCGAAAGGCGGGATTTGATGAAAAGGAGGAATGTGAGGGAAATATAGACACATTATACATCAGTATAGACCCAGAACTATAGTGTTGTAACAATACCAATATTTTGGTACTGGTACTGGTACTAAAATTACTTTGGTACTTTTCAGTACTTTTCTAATTAAAGGGGACCACAAAAAAATGCATTATTGGCTTTATTTTAACAACAAATCTTAGGGTGCATTAAACATATGTTTATTATTGCAGTTAAGTCCTTAAATAAAATAGTGAACATACAAGACAACTTGTCTTTTAGCGGTAAGTAAACAAACAAAGGCTCCTAATTTAGTCTGCCGACATATGCAGTAACATATTGTGTCATTTATCTACCTATTATTTTGTCAACATTATTAAGGACAAGTGGTAGAAAATGAATTATTAATCTACTTGTTCATTTACTGTTAATATCTGCTTACTTTCTCTTGTAACATGTTCTATCTACACTTCTGTTAAAATGTAATAATCACTTATTCTTCTGTTGTTTTGATACTTTACATTAGTTTTGGATGATACCACAAATCTGGGTATCAATCTGATACCAAGTAGTTACAGGATCATACATTGGTCATATTCAAAGTCCTCATGTGTCCAGGGACATATTTCCTGACTTTATAAACATAATATACATTTAAAAAAAACGAAAGAAGATGTTGTGATGCCAAACAAAATCAACGTAATCATAGTAGTATCGACTGGATACTTTACTGTACTTGTTATCGTTACAGTGGATGTTAGGTGTAAATCCACCAATGCCGTTTGTTTACTTTTTTACGTAGTGAAGCATGTTTAGCTATTCCTCGTCCTGCAGGGATGATACTTGTAAGAAACTTACATTATTTGTCGCCATGGAGACGAGGATTAGTGATTTAGAAGTAGCTACAACACTGCAGACTGCGGATGGATGTTAGCTGCTAGCTAGCAAGCCAGGTCTTAAAGCACCTCTTCCTGAGGGTGTTTCAGTGTTATAACTTCATTTTATCATTAGTTTTTAATTCAAAATGCGTCCGTTCTCCCTTTTTCTGTCTACACACTGTGTCTGCTTGTAAGTACTATGTGATTGTGCGCTGCCGAACATGCTCTTCTGCTTGTAAACCAGAAATGACACGACGTGACGAAGACGCAGGCCTGGTATCGGTACTTTTCAGAGACAGTATAGTACTGAAAATGATTAATTGGTATCATGGTACTATACTAATACCCGTATACTGTATAACCCTACACAGAACACAATCATCTTCAACTCACTGGTAAAATTGACGTCATTCTACTTCAAATAAGGGCCATTCAGTGGAGGGTTTTAAAACACAAGCCTCTGCTAAGATATTTAACATCCATTATCATTCCAGTGTTTAAAAAAAACAAAACATTAAGCATCAGAAGTGTCTTTCACAAGAATACTTTAACTCAGGGGTGTCAAACTTATTTTGGATGGGGGGCCACATGGAGAAAAATCTACTCCCAAGTGGGCCGGACTGGTAAAATCACGGCACGATAACTTAAAAATAAAGACAACTTCAGATTGTTTTCTTTGTTTGAAAATAGAACAAGCACATTCTGAAAATGTACAAATCATAATGTTGCTGTTTTTGTTTTTACACTTACATGTTGCGGTTAATAGTATTCCATCTTTATTTGTCGTTATTTAGACTTTCTGAATGAATTATGTGATAATGTTCACCAGTCAACTTTTTATCTATGAAGATAAAAAAATATTATCAAAATCAAAATATAGGATGCTATTTATATAGTTTGATCATTTTCCTCAACTGGTGCACTAAAATCATGTGGTTTATTTATTTTTTACAAATGTAGTATAATCTATACAGATACAAATAATTGCTATTGCGACATCTAGTGGACACATTTAGAACAGCAGTTTATATTATTCAAAAATTTCGGCTCATTTTTACTCTTTGCAAACTCATCCCGCGGGCCGGATAAAACCTGTTCGGGCAGTACGTTTGACACCACTGCTCTAGAGCCAATTTAGTGTTGCCAATCAACCTATATTATTATCATTTTAAAAAAATAAAAAAAACTCTCTCTAAATTAAAATTCTTGAAACGCTACTAAATTATCACCAATATAGGGCCTATAAAAATGTCGGCTCTTTTTTATTCTTAGCAAACCCGGAAAAAACCTGCTCGCGTAAACAGCTGTCGACATGTTTCAACCTGTAAGAAGTGCCTTGTTAAGTACAGTATCATTCACCAGCTTCTTTAATAAGGACACATTTTTAACTCATTAAAATGCATAATCCCTATATTACCTGCCAGTGAGCTCCCCCAGTGACACGATTAAAGTAGCACAGGAAGAGGGACGCAGTGCAGATTTTCTTAACCATGCATGAATTATTGAAGAACCAGAAGGTTAATGGCGTCGTCGTGCATTGGACGGACCCAAGTGAAGACACCAGGTAATAACGTGAGGACATTTCGTGCAAAGTGCGACAGGTCAGGTAAGAAGGTGTTAAAGTGATCTGCAATAATTAATTGTGTTGTGAGTCGTGTGTTTAATTAAACAGCGACCTAAAACTATCAAAAAGGTTCCAGTAGAAGAGTCAGCTCAAAAGCGTGTTTATCATGTTTACAGTCTTTCCAAAGGAAACATTTGCTACAATATGCAAACTGTTCTATTTACCAATTGGGTTTGTAAATCTATGTTAAACTGTACTTCTCTTGGGAGAAGTGGCGTGTCCTGTGCCTGGCAGTTCTTTCTATCGAAGATACACTATATTGCCAAAAGTATTTGGCCACCTGCCTTGACTCACATATGAACTTGAAGTGCCATCCCATTCCTTACTCATAGGGTTCAATATGATTTTGTTCCACCTTTTGCAGCTATTACAGCTTCAACTCTTCTGGGAAGGCTGTCCACAAGGTTGCGGAGTGTGTTTATAGGAATTTTCCACCATTCTTCCAAAAGTGCATTGGTGAGGTCACACACTGATGTTGGTCGAGAAGGCCTGGCTCTCAGTCTCCGTACTAATTCATCCCAAAGGTGTTTTATTGGGTTGAGGTCAGGACTCTGTGCAGGCCAGTCAAGTTCATCCACACCAGACTCTGTCATCCATGTCTTTATGGACCTTGCTTTGTGCACTGGTGCACAGTCATGTTGGAAGAGGAAGGGTCCCGCTCCAAACTGTTCCCACAAGGTTGTGAGCATGGAATTGTCCAAAATGTTTTGGTATCCTGGAACATTCAAAGTCCTTTCCACTGGAACTAAGGGCCCAAGCCCAACTCCTGGAAAACAACCCCACACCATAATTCCTCCGCTGACCCCTCTCTGTCAGTTTATGTGGTAAATGGTAAATCGGTTATACTTATATAGCCCTTTTCTACTTTCAAGGTACTCAAAGCGCTTTAACACTATTTCCACATTCACCCATTCACAGACTATGAGGGTGGATTCTGCCATGCAAGGCACTAACCACGACCCATCAAGAGCAAGGGTGAAGTGTCTCGCTTAAGGACACAACAGACGTGACTAGGTTGGCAGAAGGTGGAGATCGAACCAGGAACCCTCAGGTTGCTGGTACGGCCACTCTCTCAACCGCGCCACGCCATCCCCAGTGGCCTACCACTTGGTGGCTGAGTTGCTGTTGTTCCCAAACTCTTCCATTTTCTCATAATAAAGTTGACTTTGGAATATTTAGGAGCGAGGAAATTCCACGACTGGATTGGTTGCACAGGTGGCATCCTATGACAGTTCCACGCTGGAAATCACTGAAAGCGGCCCATTCTTTCACAAATGTTTGTAGAAACAGTCTCCATGCCTAAGTGCTTGATTTTATACACCTGTGACCGGGCCAAGTGATTAGGACACCTGATTCTGATCAATTGGATGGGTGGCCAAATACCTTTGGCAATATAGTGTATGTATCTATTTGGTACTTTTATAACTGGTCATCCACTGACTGGATTGAGTGTTGCTCTGGTATAATGACAAATTCGGATGACGATGGCAGCCGTTCAAGGTGCCCAAAGGCTGCCTGTCGCGATGGATGGGTTGGGCAGAGCGGTGACCACTCAGTGTCACGGTTGGGTCGCATGTTACTGCGTGGGTCGTTCTCCCAGGATGCAGATGGAATCTCCGGGCGAAGCGTGCAGGTAGGATATGATTTAATTCTCATAAATCATGCGAAATACAAACAGGAATCAAAGGCATGGAAACAAGAAGTCATCCAATGAAACTGTTGCATACTGCAAATAAGGAAGCCAGACCGAGTGTGGCGCACAACGTGAATAAGCACCTCTCTGATTAGTGCCTGACAGCAGGTGAGCATGCCGAACACTAATCAGAGGCAGGTGAGACTATTTAGCACCCATGGTAACAAAAACACAAACCAAGGGGTTGCTGAAAACAGAACTGAGGTAGTGGAACTAATAAATCAAAACAAAACAAAACAAAACATGATCCAGGCAACGGATCACGACACTCTTGGAAATTGGATAACATCTTGGAGAAGCTTTCCACTGTCCAAGGCCAAATTATGATCAATTTGAGAGCCACAATGGACAACTATAGCTGACAAATTTGAAAGTGTATGCTGGCCTAACCAAAAAAACAATCCTTATCTTCAATTCAAGTCCCTTTGCTACAGCCTCGGTAAGGCCCCAGCGAGACCAGCACAGCAAAGGACACCGCGGAAAGTCCTTTCCTCCTTTATCAAAGACACTTGGGCTGCCGAGAATGCCTAGCGGCGGTACCTTCCAGGCTTGTGGACAATACACACACCCATGGACTACGACACAGATACGCACAGAGGGTCTAATTTGGGACCTGTTACCCCACCCACCCCCCCCACCCCCCCTCCCCCATGTTAATCTCAGTAAAACTAAAATATTGCTATTTGGTAACAGTAGAAGAGAAAGTCAAACACAAATACAGATAGACAGAGTAAATAATGAAAGGGTAAATTAATCAAAAATAAATAAATAAATAAATAAATAAATAAATAATTAATCCTGGCTTTGTAGATACACTGAAACCAAGTCTAAGGCCATGTCTACACTAAGTCGTTTAACCCCTTAAACATATAATTATTTAGCCTAAGCCCCGTTTCAGCCACACTAAATCATCGTTTAAGGTCCCCCTTCTCGGACACATTTTTACACACGGGTAAGTGCCCCGTGTATTTCTTGAATCTACGGCTCTTAGCTTTGTATGGACTCATTGATCGTTTAAAAACTGAGCTTGGAGAGAAAGTGATGCCAGAAAGACCGCGCCCCACACAGGAAGTGACGCCAGAAAGACCACGCCCCACACAGGAAGTGACGCCAGAAAGACTGCGCCACACACAGGAAGTGACGCCAGAAAGACCACACCACACACAGGAAGTGACGCCAGAAAGTCATAACAAACAGACATGCCCGTGTTTCTCCTTCTTTTGGAAATCACACATCAATACCCAAAAAGAAGGCAACTGGCGATTGCAGCTATTTGGGATACAACACTTCTCAGACAGCAAGAGAACTTTCAAATGTCCGGGTCAGCTGTGAGTCTATTTACCGAAAAACTTTGTCCCTTTCTCCAATGGATGTGATACAGCCAGTGTGTGACTACAAATATTACTTCATGGATGTGACTGTGAAATGGCCAGGGAGCGTGCATGATGCCCGCATCTTCGCTAACTCCGCCATTAGCCTGCAGCTGAAAGATGGAACCATCCCCTCGTGTCCCAAACTGTTTATCGCACTGTCTACTACTTCCTCATGTCTAATAAAGATTTTGATTAATTTATGACGGCTCAGGTGGGATTCACTACAATAGGGCCCCACAGCACACTAGATTCTAGTTCATTAAAATACCACAACACTGGATATTGTTCAAAGGAGATACATTTTGATTTAAAAACGTGCACACACAAAAGAGCAAACAAATGGAAAATGCACAGCAAAGTATTTACAATATAGCTCTTTTAAATAACTTCACAGTGAAGTAAAGTCATCTACTGGAGAGCTGGCGGCGGACAGAAAAGGGCTGGGGGGTCTTAAACGGTGGCATTGTTGCGTGTGGACACGGATACGGTTAGGTGGGATTTACCCTGAATGACCTTAGTGTAAACGGGGCCTAAGCTCATTGTGTTTTTGAAGCTGCACCGGTTTCCTCAGAATTCTCCACAAACTTGGAAGTGTTTTTGTCCATAGGATTAGTTGTGATAATAAAGGTAAAGTACTGGTATTGTTTATTATCAATGGCACTATTTCTATTGGTATTCATATTGCTCCATTTTTAGTGTAATAATGCTCATTGTCATTTCTGTATTTTTTTTAAAATTTTCGCTAACTGCTTATTTACTATTACTTTTACCATCATATTTGTACATGTCGTATTTGCTGATGTTGCTCTGTTGTTGTTGTTGTTGTTGTGTTTGCTGTTGTTGTTTTTGTCTCTCTGTCTAATCCCCCTCTTGTCCCCACAATTCCCCCCTCTGTTTTCCTTTTTGTCTCTTTCTATCCCCTCCTGCTCCGGCTGCACCAAATGATAATATAAATACATTTAATAAAGTCAAAATACAAGTAAGGCAACAAGAGAAGTATCCTACACTTCTCTTTTGTAAAGTAAATCTGAACAGCCGATATGGGCATCTACATCTGCTATATGATTTGCCCGAGAAGCTGGGCAGGACATTATAAAAAAAAAAAAAAAAAAAAAAAAAAGATTAGTTGTGATTTGTACGTTTTCGTAATGTGCTTGTTCTGTTTTTGGCCAAAGAAAAACAAAGAAAACAACTTAGAGTTGTCTTTGTTTTTAAGTGATCGTGCCATGATTTCACCATTACGGCCCACTTGGGAATATATTTTCCTCTTTGCGGCCCCTGAGCTAAAATGAGTTTGACACCCAGGGTTTCCCGCAATGTTTTGTTGTTAAGGCGGCCGCCTTAACAACAAAGAGCCACCGCCTAAACTAACGTCTTAACAAGATCTCCAGCCACACGTGCGCATTTAAAAAACTATCTCTATCCCCAAGAAAACGCATACACAGAGTGTCACACGCATGCCAAAATACTGGGGGCTCTGTAGCCTAGGACTTAAGACCATTTTAGCCAATCAGAAACATCCAAAACGTCATTTCCGGAGGCGGCATATAGCAAAAATGGCGAGTCACGGCAAGAAATAATTATATATGTGGACTGACAGAAGTACAGCTACTTTTAAGCATCAAGTAAACAAAACTCAACAAAGTTGACTGGGAATCTTGCCAGTCCAAGTATGGCAACATTCTTACCCTATTTTGGAGTGGTACGGACTTGGAGGGAGATCTGAGGAATTTCCTCATCGGAAACAGGACATCACAAAAACAACTATCGACACTAAATTGAAAGCGATTCGTGGAAAGTACAGACAAGCAGTCGACGCAGGTGGAAGAAGTGATTACGGTAGAGTTGTTTTGCTGTACTTCCAAATATGCCAGCAGATCTGGGGCAATTCTCCATCAACGACATCCATTAAATTTGGAATAGAAACATCAGATATTGACAAAAGCTCTCACAGGAGTTCGGATTATTTTTTATTTATTATAAGATATTGTTAGTTGGTTATTTTTTAATAAACAGTGTGTTTAATGTAATCAAAGTCTGTAGTCTATTGCCCCCCCCCCCCCCCCCCCCCCCCCCCAGGCTGTGGTGGCAGCGATGAGGTGGAGACGTGATGGCAACAGGCCGAGTTACACTGTTCCTTACACCCACCCACCCCCTTCCCCGTCCTGCCGCCTATCCCGGGCGACGCCCTCTCCCAATACCTTAACTAACACATTTTCTGGGGGAAACACTGGACACCCCTGTTCTGTACTTTGCTGAGGTCATTCCTTGGAATCAAGGCACATATTTTTAAATGAAGCCCCAGGTGTTGGAACTTCGGGCATGCAGCTACCAATGCTCCATTTGGAGGAACAACCGCAAGACCTTCACATTCTAAGGCTCTACTCACCTGTGTTCAATGCCAAGAACATGCACCTGTTTACAATGGATTCCCATCATCTCATGATTTCATGGCAGAGTGCTGCGGCCCACAAGGCTTTTGACTGATGCACTAGAGCCGCTTTAGTCATTTTTTTATTTTTTACCCCCCCACAGAGTGCAACCGTGGCAAATTTAAGGAAAAAAAAAAGGCCAAAGCGTTTAGGGTGAGGAGGGCACGCCAAAGTTCAAGACAGAAGAAAGCTCTTTCAGCGAAGGCTTTTAACGCGCGGGTTGGTACTTTGTCCTTTAGTGTCTCTTAAAAGCTTCTAGTCTCAGACAACAGAACTTAAATTGCGTTAAATGAACACATGAATCGGCGAGAGTGGGAAAAAAACCCAAAAAAACCAAAAACATAATTGACTGTGAATGTCTGCTGCTACTTACTACTTTGAGAAGCAATCATCCTCTCAGCCATGGCGCGCTCTTTTCTCTCCTCCTTCGCTGCGGTCGCCCCAATTTTCACTCTTTATCTAAAAGATCACGAGAGAGAGGGAGAAATAAAGAGAATGACGGGAAATGACAATCTATACATGGAGTGTTTTCAAAGCTTCCTGTAAATCAGAAGTGTATAGCAAATCCCAATCAATGCTGCGAGATGGTACCTCTCACATATGAACTGATACGGTGCCAATTTAACGGTACCTGGGAATTGATACCACTACTCAAAGGTAACAATTTTCTGTAATTGTGTGCGTGTTCTTGTGTTAAATCACAAAGTCTCTGTTTTTATTCACTTTTGAGTCTCATTTGCAAGTATGCATTCATTTGAGTGGCCATAGTCAGGAAGTAGTCTTTGTCATTACGTTGCATGTGCCAGCCTGGTCTTTTGTTGATTTCCTACAAAGTGTTTAAACTGTAAGTATTGTACTTCTTACCAGTGTTAGGGAAAAAGGCGTGACTAGTAAAAAGTGATCTAATTACTTTTAATGATGTTACTGTTACCAATGTGTTTGGCTATAAGGAACTTGATAGAAAAAATATTAAAAAAAACAACAACAAAAAAAAATATATATATATATATATATATATATATATATATATATATATATATATATATATATATATATATATATATATATATATATATATATATATATATTTTATTTTTGTAGTTTTTTTGGTTTTTTTTATCAAGTTCCTTTTAGTGTGGTGCTGGTTGTTGCTTGCATTAGTAAAAAGTTAGTTCCTGCATTGAACTTGCTTTGTTTCTGACGTTGTCTTGTTGACTTGTTGACAACCGCATCAAAAGTAGCCAAACACATCGGTAACGGTAACATCATTAAAAGTAATTAGATCACTTTTTACTAGTCACACCTTTTTCCCTAACACTGGTAAGAAGTACAATACTTACAGTATAAACACTTTGTAGGAAATCAACAGTCTAGTTTGCTTACTTACTACTAAAAGACACGTTGTCTTGTCTGTTCACTTTTTTATTTAAGGACACTTGCAATAAGAAATGTATGTTTAATGTACCCTAAGATGTTTTGTTAAAATAAAGCCAATAATGTAATAAAAAAAAAAAAAAGAAAAACAACAAAAAGAAAAAAAAAAAAAAAAAAAAAAAAAAAAAAATATATATATATATATATATATATATATATATATATATATATATATATATATATATATATATATATATATATATATATATATATATATATATATATATATATATATATATATATATATATATATATTTTTTTTTTTATTTATTTATTTATTTTTTTTATCAAGTTCCTTTTAGTGTGGTGCTGGTTGTTGCTTGCATTAGTAAAACGTTAGTTAAATTAAGTTAGTGTTGTCCCGATACCAATATTTTGCTACCGGTACCAAAATGTATTTTGATATTTTTGGTAACTTTGATACTTTTTTAAATAAAGGGGACCACAAAAATTACATTATTGGCTTTATTTTAACAAAACATCTTAGGGTACATTAAACATACATTTCTTATTGCAAGTTTCTCCTTAAATAAAAAAGTGAACAGACAAGACAACGTGTCTTTTAGTAGTAAGTAAACAAACAAAGGCTCCTAATTTTGCTGCTGACATATGCAAAATGCATTCTATTATTTTGTCAAAAATATTAAGGAAAAGTGGTAGAAAATTGATTATTAATCTACTTGTTCATTTACTGTTAATATCTGCTTATTTTCTGTTTTAACATGTTCTAGCTACACTTCTGTTAAAATGTATTCTGTTGTTTGATACTTTACATTAGTTGTCATCAGTGAGTGTCACATTTGTCCTATAGTGTCTTTCATTTAGTTATTGAAGTGTATTTCTGGTCTTGTCACCCCCCCCCCGGGCAAAAGGACAACACGACAGCTGGATCAAAAGAGACGTCGGAGAACCAAAAGTTGCTTCATTACAAGCGAGTTTCATTATTCAGGACTGCAGTACCCGGAGGAGGCTAAGTCAAAACAAATGAGGCACTCCTAACCTGGAGAGGCCGAACCACAGTCATGTAAGGAGTTGTTCATGTGAAAGTGTCTACAAAAAAACAAATTTAAGTCATAACTTAAATGTTGGCTTTGAGCTAGACAGGTAGTCTCTTCTCAAGGATACGGCCATCACTTTTGCATTCCTAAATCCCAATTAGAGCCTCTTTCCTACGAGAAGTGATCCAATCCACCTGCGGATATCAACCCAAGGGGCCTTATCTTATTATGTGCTCAAACTGAAATACCACAATTTAATTAAACTTGGTGGTTTGCTTTCTCCAAGTTGGATAAAAGTCTTCACCATAAGCAAAACATGATATGAGTTAATTAATTCACTTCATTATATAACTAATCAAAATAATACAGCATTTCAGTGCGCCATACACTCACTAACGTTTCATTTACCCATGACTACTAATCTCAGTAGCCTGCTCAGTGTCCTTGTGGTTAGAGTGTGGGGATGTCGTGTGGATCTAGTTAATAGTGTGAGAGTGCAGTCTATAGTGGGGCCAGCAGGGGATCATCTTGAGTGCAGACAAGTCAGCAGCGCAGAGACGTCCCCAAACTTGTGGTTAGAGTGTCCGCCCTGAGATCGGTAGGTCGTGAGTTCAAACCCCGGCCGAGTCATACCAAAGACTATAAAAATGGGACCAATTGCCTCCCTGCTTGGCACTCAGCATCAAGGGTTGGATTCGGGGGTCAAATCACCAAATTGGTTCCCGAGCGCCACCACCGCTGCTGCTCACTGCTCCCCTCACCTCCCAAGGGGGTGGAACAAGGGGATGGGTCAAATGCAGAGGGTAATTTCACCACACTTAGTGTGTGTGTGACAATCAGTGGTACTTTAACTTTAACTTTGTCATGAGCTTCACGATTGATTTATACTTGGCTTTTATCTCAAAGCAATACATGATCTTTGATAAGTTTGGGTCCCGTGAAGGGAACCGTGTTTTTAAATCGAGTCCTGCGCTACAGAAGTTTGGGAAAAAACCAGCCCTCTCGGATATCATACTGTTTGTCTTTAGATCCTTGGGCTAAAGTTCTTTATCTTTCCAGAGCCTCCAGCTAAAAAGTGTGTCCTACGGCGTGCACAGAAGCTCGCCGCGCTCGCTCATAATGACTTCCTTCATCCAGGCTGCAGCATGAAACACGGCACACGGCCATTATGCACAAGGCGTGCCTGACTTGGTAATGTGATGATAAGGGGGCAGGGGGTGGGGGGGGGGCGCTCTCTCCTTCCAAGTCCAAAGACAGAGAGAGGACGGAATATGTTGGACTGGGGACGCTCTTGTTAGAATTACTCTTGACACCGCACGCTATTAGCGCACCATTTAGAGTTCAAGGACAATAGCCGACCACTTTTTTGATCCTTTATCTGTTGGATCCCCTTGTTAAGCCTGAAGCCGGCTCCCGACAAAGACCACGGAATATTGATGGGCTGCGTTTCAAGGAGCCATTTAGATGAATTCATAATCCTCTTTTTGTCCGCCCTGGAACGTCTTTTGACATCCCAGGTTGAAAAACAACGTCTTTATGTTTCCGCACGGACATTATCGGATACTCGCCGCGTACATAAAACAGAAGGCAGTCAGTCCTAAATGATGGATTCGTACATTAGAGCCTAATGAGCCTGTAAGGGAGCTGTTGTTTCAGGACGTGACAACAAACGCGCCCTTACTCGAAGGGATCTTAATTCTGTTCAGAGCGCGGCATCATTGCACATTATGCGACTTAATAAGGCCTCGACGAGGAGCCGTCACATCCTGCCCCCTGAAAAATTGTAAACGACTCCCCAGCCGGCCACAAGTCTGTCCTTGATTCCCAAGGACGCATTAGCGCATCATTTGCCAGCTGGCGTCAAGACGCGACGGCCATCACGACGACGGTCCCCCGCTCTTCGCCACGCGGCCATAAAAGCTTGCCTAATGTGCCCGGCCACCTGGAGGCTGGGAGAGACGCCGCATCAGCACAAACAGACACCAGACAGAGACAACTTTTCAACAACACTATTGCAAAGTTTTAGTTATTTGAAACCAGACAACCTGGTCAGTTGTAGTAATCCAGACGGCCGGTGCAATGGCTGGTGACACACCCTTGTTTTTGTTTGCAGAACATCACCGCACTTTATTAATGTTATTTTTTAATGTTTTTTATTTTTTCTCACCCCCCCCCCACCCCCCCACCCCCTTGTTTACCTGTATCTCACCTTTTTTGTAAGGGGCGCCGGAAGTTGGCAGACCCGTCAGCAATCCTGTTCTGTCTCCCTGTAATGTTTGTCTGCTCTTGAATGGGATTGTGCTGAAAATTTTAATTTCCCCTCGGGGATTAATAAAGTAATTCTGACTCTGATTCTGAATTCTGAATCAGCAGCCTAGTTCCCAGCTAGCAATTAATGCACAAGTTTCCAGCCAGCCATTAGCGTGCTACTTGACAGCTAGTTTGATCATATTAGGCCTATACTGGCTCACCTGCACTGGCTTCCGGTGCACTTAAGATGCGACTTAAAGGTTTTACTAAAAAAAAGGTCTAGCTCCATCCTATCTTACTGATTGTATTGTACCATATGTCCCCGCAAGAACTCTGCGTTCTAAGAACTCCGGCTTATTAGTGATTCCCAAAGCCCAAAAAAAGTCTGAGGGCTTTAGAGCATTTTCTATTCGGGCTCCAGTACTCTGGAATTCCCTCCCGGTAACAGTTAGAGATGCTACCTCAGTAGAAGCATTTGAGTCCCATCTTAAAACTCATTTGTATACTCTAGCCTTTAAATAGACACCCCTTTTAGACCAGTTGATCTGCCGTCTCTTTTCTGCTCTGCCCCCCGCTCCTGCGTGGAGAGGCTATCAGGTGACTACAGATGCTGTGCTAACTGTTCAAAGTCGAGACCCAGGGTGGACCACTCATCTGTGCATCAGTTGGGGACATATTTGTGCTGCTGACCTGTCTCCACTCAAGATGACCCCCTGCTGGCCCCACTATTACACACTATTAACTAGATCCCCTCGACATCCATTGCACCGGTCCCCACATCTGCGGTCCCCTCCAAGGTTTCTCATTGGATCCCATTGGGTTGAGTTTTTTCCTTGCCCTGATGTGGGGTCTGAGCCGAGGATGTTGTTGTGGCTTGTGCAGCCCTTTGAGACACTTGTGATTAAGGGCTATATAAATAAACTTTGATTGTTCAGCGACACTGGCAATTAGCTTGCGGCACTCGATGCCAACTAATGTTGTCCCGATATCAATATTTTGGTACCGGTACCAACATAATTTCGGTACTTTTTGGTACTTTTCTAAATCACACATATTTGCATTATTGGCTTTATTTTAACAAAAAATCTTAGGATATATTAAACATTCTTATTGCAAGTTTGTCCTTAAATAAAATAGTGAACATACAAGACAACTTGTCTTTTATTAGTAAGTAGGTAAACAAAGGCTCCTAATTTAGTCTGCTGACATATGCAGTAACATATTGTGTCATTTTCCATTCTACTATTTTGTCAAAAATATTAAGGACAAGTGGTAGAAAATGAATTATTAATCTACTTGTTCATTTACTGTTAATATCTGCTTACTTTCTATTTTAACATGTTCTATCTACACTTCTGTTAAAATGTAATAATCACTTATTCTTCTGTTGTTTGATACTTTACATTAGTTTTGGATGATACCAAACATTTAGAACCGGTACATTTCAGAGGCGGTATAGTACCGAATAGGTAGGTAGTATCGAGTTACTATACTAATACCGTACAACCCTAATGCCAACTGACGATCAGTATTAACTTACAACGGCATTCTTTTTGTATTGTTTCAGTTTCACAAATTCCTCAGTAAATTCACCAAAACGTCACCGTGGAGTTATAGTCTTGAGAATACAGTACATCTCTGGTGCACTAACAAAAGTGGCTGCTCGATACCACAAACAGCTACACTGTAACTCTGATCCAGAAACAACTTAGCCTTAAATGAACCGTAACTCCCAAAAGTCAAAGCAACTGTATCAGAATAAAGGTTAACACTTTAGTATGGGGAACATATTCTCCATGAATTAAAATGTTACGGGACGGTGTGGCGCGGTTGGTAGAGTGGCCACACCAGCAACCTGAGGGTTCCTGGTTCGATTACCATCTTCTACCAAACTATTAACGTCCGTTGTGTCCTTGAACAAGACACTTCACCCTTGCTCCTGATGGGTCGTGGTTAGCGCCCTGCATGGCAGCTCCCGCCATCAGTGTGTGAATGTGTGTGTGTGAATGTGGAAATAGTGTCAAAGAGTGCTTTGAAGGTAGAAAAGCGTTATACAGTACGACCCATTTACCATTTACCACGTAAACTGACAGGTCAGCGGAGGCATTATGGTGTGGGGTTGTTTTTCAGGAGTTGGGCTTGGGCCCTTAGTTCCAGTTAAATTAGTTGCTTTTTAAAGTAACAAAGACTTAATTCAAGTTATTTGGACACTAGGGGAACATATACGGGTTAGGGTTAGGGTTACTAATAAGCAATAATTCTGAGGTTATTGAGGGAAGACTCTTAGTTAATGGCTTACTTGTTGTATAATAAGGCCATGCAGAATAAGGCATGAATAAGTACTTAATAATGACTAATTAAGAACCAATATGTTACTATATTCCATGTTAATAAGCAACTAATTAATGGTGAATATGTGTTCCCCGTACTAAAGTGTTACCGAATAAAGAATCTTCTTCTTTGTCGGCCCATGCATCGACAATCTAAAGGTTTTTTTTTTTTCTTTAAACCGTCATGCAGATTGCATAATTTGCATAATGCATCTCACTAACCAACCGGAGTGACGATGATCAAAACAAGTCACATTTTGCACATCACTTGTACGAGTGTATCAAAGCACGTTTAGTCATGCAGTCTTTAACTGTCAGGTACCACGCACTGTTTCACTCTTGTCTTGTTTGCATTCTGATAGAATCCACGTAAACACTACTTTAGCCTGAATCAAGTCATTAGCCCCGGAGACAGGGAAGTGCCGGATCACATTATCGTGCACATAAATTAAAAAAATAAAAAATAAAAAGTTAATGGAAGCGATTAAACAGCATCCATCACTCCTACACATCCAGTCGGTGTCATACGTTGCGCCTCCTGTTACTTAACCTTTTCCTCAGCTTCCAATTAGAGACTGCACACGACGTCATGGCGACGGCGAAGACGGTGAACTTTGAAGCTGCAACGGAGTAAATGATTGATTGCAGTGTGAAAGAGTTAATTCGTTCTGACAGGACACTTGATGCGTGGCAGTGCACTGAGTAAACAACCGCTCAAGGTTTATTTTTGCATGGCTAACAGCTACAATCATCAAAATGATGTCAAAACTGAGCGTGGTTGATTTTATCCATGCAGGATTAACCATTAATCGCGTGTTTTTGGAGCGCATTAGATTGTGCAAGTGTTCCTGTCGGCCTGGAGTTTGGCGAGCGCACATGCGGAGGCGGGATATGTGCAGAGGCGGTTGAAGTGTGCCGCGTCAATGATTCAAAAGAAAGGAGTCGAAACGTGACCCAATCCGTCTAATTTCTCGGAAAACTATTGTAGGTGGAGACAAAAGGATGCAAAGGCGAGGTATTGTTTCGAGTGCATAAAGTGAAGGCCGGGGGCCACTTGTTTGTTCCAAAAATTCAATAACACGTTTATATATATTTATATTTATTTATATATATATATTTATATTTATTTATATATATATATATCTATATATATATGGATATATATATATATATATATATATATATATATATATATATATATATATCCATATATATATATATATATATCCATATATATATATATATATATATATATATATATATATATATATATATATATATATATATATATATATATATATATATATATATATATATATATGTGTGTGTGTGTTTATATATACATATATATATATATATATATATATATATATATATATATATATATATATATATATATATATATATATATATATGTGTGTGTGTGTTTATATATATATATATATATATATATATATATATATATATATATATATATATATATATATATATATATATATATATATATATATATATATATATATATATATATATATATATTCCAATAATTTCTACAACTCTTATTTTTTTGTGATATAAGAGTGATTGGAGCAAAAAAAATTCATTAACTTTGGTTCTTTTATGAATTTATTATGGGTCTACTGAAAATGTGACCAAATCTGCTGGGTAAAAAAGTATACATACAGCAATGTTAATATTTGGTTACATGTCCCTTGGCAAGTTTCACTGCAATAAGGCGCTTTTGGTAGCCATCCACAAGCTTCTGGCAAGCTTCTGGTTGACTTTTTGACCACTCCTCTTGACAAAATTAGTGCAGTTCAGCTGAATTTGCTGGTTTTCTGACATGGACGTGTTTCTTCAGCATTGTCCACACGTTTAAGTCAGGACTTTGGGAAGGCCATTCTAAAACCTTAATTGTAGCCTGATTTAGCCATTCCTTTTCCACTTTTGACCTGTGTTTGGGGTCATTGTCCTGTTGGAACACCCAACTGCGCCCAAGACCCAACCTACGGGGTGATGATTTTAGGTTGTCCTGAAGAATTTGGAGGTAATCCTCCTTCCTTGTCCCATTTACTCTCTGTAAAGCAGCAGTTCCATTGGCAGAAAAGGCCCAGAGCATAATACTTCCACCACCATACTTGACGGTGGGCATGGTGTTCCTGGGATTAAAGGCCTCACCTTTTCTCCTCCAAACATATTGCTGGGTATTGTGGCCAAACAGCTCAATGTGTGTTTCATCTGACCACAGAACTTTCTTCCAGAAGGTCTTTTCTTTGTCCATGTGATGTAGAAACACTACGGACAATTAGACAACAGAACTGCGCTCTAATTCCCACTGTTGATCATCAAAGAGTAAAAATATATTTCTTTCAATATGCATCATAACAAAAAGGGTAATATTAAAAAAATGGATAGATGTTGATAGTCCAACACATACTAACTGGTACACACAAGCTATGGAGATGATTTCAGTAGAAAAAACTGCATTTAGTTTAGATAATAATGAGTCATATATTGGAATATGGGATCCAATATTTAAATTTGTTTTAACTATTAAATGAACCAAAAATATGCCTTATTTTATCTTTGTGAAAATATTGGACACAGTGTGTTGTCAAGCTTATGAGATGTGTAAGCTACTGTGACATTATTGTTCCTTTTTTTTTTTTTTAAATGCTTGCATTTTTTATAAATGTCTGTAATAATAATGTCAATGAGGGATTTTTTTAATCACTGCTATGTTGAAATTGTTACTGATATTGATACTGTTGTTGATAATATTCATTTTTGTTTGACTGCTTTTAGATTGTTTTGTGTCATGTTTGTGTGTCCTCTCAATTGCTCTGTTTATTGTTATTCTAAATGTTGCTGGTTTTGGAATTGCATTATCATGGTATTGTTTAGTTGGATTGATTAATAAAAAATAAAAAAAAGAATCAAAAAAATAAAAAGAACTGCACTCTAATTCCGATTGTTGAAAGCACTTAATGGAAGGACACTGCAGCACCTGCAGTGAGCTAATTCGTCCAAAAGATGGCGCCATATCACAAACAATAAAACAGTGCTTTTGCTTTTTTTTTTAAATTTGTATTATTTTTATTATGCCCATCAGCTGAGAAAAATCTTATAAATTAGCCGCTTCGTTTTATAAGCCACAGGGTTTAAAGTGTAGGAATAAGGTAGTGCCTTATAGTCTGGAATTTCCGCTACTATTGCTGCTGATGTAGATTTAGTATCTGCTGAACTGCACTCCTGATGCTACTCAGTGACTCGCCATAAAGCAGCATGTCTCCCTTTTTCCCTGCGCATGATTCCATTCTGTTGCTATAACGACAGCATGTGTGTGTCCGCTCGGCGTAATCCCTACACGGTGTGTCAGTGCAAGTACGCTGCTTAAGGCTGCGGCACCGAGTGGGCTCCTCTGGCCTCGCTGTGACTCCACGGGGAGGGGGCGGGGGAGCCGCAAAGTCCACTCGTGAATGCTTTCTACAGAGCCGGCTCACTGGTCCATGCAGGACTTGTCCTCCACCCGACGCAGCGGCACATCCAGACACATGTAGCATGTCCACTCTAATTAGTCTACAATCTAATTAGTCCATGTTCTTTGCTAGTCCAACTAGTGGAATTTTTGAATTTTCAAATAATCGCCTGTGGGGGATTTATCGTGGCAGACACAGCGAGGGTTTTCGATCTTCAAACAGCAAATCAGCTCAACAGAGTGAACTGCACATGAGATGTTCAAGGACGGAACGTGAATGCACCCTGTGCTTTTATCTTTGTAAACACACTCATTGTATCACATTTAGATTCTGCAGCGAGAGGTACCATGAACTCTTTTTGGCCACTATATTCTTAGTACTGTAGTATATTTGTTCATCCTATGTCACATATGAGACGCGAGTCACATACACTATATAGCCAAAAGTATTTGGCCACCCATCCAAATGATGAGAATCAGGTGTCCTAATCACTTGGTCCAACCACAGGTATAAAAAATCAAGCACTTAGGCATGGAGACTGTTTCTACAAACATTTGTGAAAGAATGGGCCGCTCTCAGGAGCTCAGTGATTTCCAGGTATCGGACACCTCGGTCTCCTTGGAAGCATCCTCGCTCATCGATGTGGACTGGACACTGGCCGAGAGTTAGTGGGCGGCCAAGGGTGGACTCGGCTCTCTTGGTTGCTCCTCTCTCTGGCCATGCCACCACAGTGTATATGTTTTTTTTGTTGTTTTTAATTTTGTAGCTGTATGTAGAAAGGGCTGGTTGTTTTAGCTCTGTAGGGGCCGAGGCTTAGACTGCTCCCCCCCAGCGTTTACCTGTTTCTCACCTTTTGTGTAATGGCTGCCGGAAGTTGGCAGACTCGCCATCGATCATGTTCTGTCTCCCTGTAATATTTGTGTGCTCTTGAATGGGATTGTGCTGAAAATTGTCACGGCCCCGGCGCACCTCAGTGCGCTTTCACCTGTGCGCTGCGCTGGGCGCACCTCCAAGCGCTCTCCGGTGCGCGCAACTCCGGCCGCAGCAATCTGCACACCTGAAGCTGATGAGAGACCTGCCTTCTTAAGCCAGTGCAAACCTGCGTTCCAGGCCAGAACGTAGTCTCCTGTTCAGTAAGCCGTAACATCTAGCTCTATGCTCTGTCTCTCTCTTTAGCTACGTCCCAATTCAGGGTCTGCATCCTTCGAAGGGCGAATTTGAAGGCCGCTTACATCACAACGCTGCGGGAAGACTGTCCCAATTCATTCAAATTCGAAGGCTCCTCCAAATGCAGCCGACGGATGCGTCCTCCTTTTCCCTGTATTTGGAGGATGCACCGCGACTATCCTTCGTGGCCTCCCATATCCCGAGATACTTTGCGCGCCTTTGTTCAACCCGGATCGTTTTGACAATGGCGGCAAATACAAGCAGCGGCACCGGCAGCGGCAGCGAATACACTTTCAAATGCAAGTATCCTCCGCAGGCTAGACTGTCCCATTTAACAACGGGTGACGCATCCAGCCTTCTGAGGCTGCGTAGGCCGGGTCCTCCGAAGGATGCAGACCCTGAATTGGGACACAGAATTTGTGTTCTTTCCCCGTCGTGCTCATTGTGTCCTGTGTTGTGTCGTTCCAGCAGCATCCCTCCGACCCCTGATCGCGAGCTGTGTCTCTCGTCTCTCCGTGTTCCCCTCCGGTTCACTGGCTGCCCCTTTCGGATCTCGACCTGCCGCCTGGGCACGGACCTTTGACGCCTCTCTCCTGCCCTTGACCTCACGCCTGTCTCTGGACCTTCGAGCCCGCCTTGCCCCTCTTAGACTTCCGCACCTCGCTCAACACTCCGGGTAACACTCAACAGATAATCCCTACACATAGTCGCACGCCACACATATTTTGGATTAGCTACACACTTCATTTTCTATGATATATATAATACATATAAAGCTAAAACGACATCCTTGCTGTCTGTGCCGTCTTCTTCTCTCTGTACACGTAACAAACATCTTAATTTCCCCTCTGGGATTGATAAAGTATTTCTGATTCTGATTTTTATTCTGAAACACGATCGCCTTTGTTCAGAAATCAAAGCTCTTAAGCCAATGATCCAACTGGCCTGCTATGGAAACACAAGTAGATTGTGCAAAACGCAACCATGAAGTATAACATTACACACACTTCAGATAGAGCTATAAATAGACTAGAGAGGAACCCTGCGCCCCTCCTGAGGAATGCTCTCTATTTGTTGCCCCCTCCAGCTACTGTATGCCATCTCCACAGTCTGCTGCTGAACATTTGTCATCATGCGGACTCCTTTTTTTTTTTTTTTTTTCCCTTACCGCACTAATGAAATGACGCACATCCTCTCTTTTATTTTGCAGCCTCGGCACTCGTGAATAACGCAAAGGGGGGGGGAGACAAAAAAGAATAGAGGCTAAATATTGAATGTAAGCCTTTATGAAGAAGTGATCACGGTTCCAATCATGCAGGCAAATGACAGGCGGGCAGCTGCCGCCCCCGCCCCCGCACGTCCGTCCGCGCTTCCCCGCCACCTCGCCCCCCTCGTAGAGGTGACTATGAAATATGGACAGCGGCAAATTGAGATTCATCAGGCACGCCTTCCTCGCTCACTGAAATCTATATTCTATTCTGCGGCATCTGTCATGGCGGCGGCATGCTGAGAATCACTTGTGGAAATGTGACTCTCGGAAAAAAACGGCGTATGTCCTTCAGGTTACCTCTCTCGTAGAGGCGCTTTTCTTTTGAAATCCTCATCCACAAAACACTTCACACACATACACGCATTTAAAGCTGCTTTTTTTTTGTTTTTGTCTTATTGACTTTGCACAAATGTAACATGCACTTTGGATGCAGCATTCGTCCTTCTTCTACAAAAGACGCCAAGAGCCCGGAGGGACCGTTGACCTCCACCAAGGCTGAAACTAGTGCCGATCCTGGGCTAAACAGAAATGTTGCTTGTGGCCTTATTTTGGTCTTTAAGTCTACGTTCACACTCCAGGATAGAGCAGGAAGAGAATTCATACGGCCCAGTTTACCTGACACATGAAACGTGACACATTTGTTAAATATCCTAAAATGTGTTTTGTGGCATCCATTTTCCACCGCTTGTCCCTTTTGGGGTTGTGGGGGGTGCTGGAGCCTATTTCAACTGCATTCGGGCGGAGGGCGGGGTACACCCTGGACAAGACAACAGTTTTGTGGCATTTCCAACTTCGACCACAGCGTCAGTTGGTGTACTGAGTGGCAACTATCCATAATTTTCAGCAGGCTGCATTGCAAAATGATTAACCGGCCCTCTTCCTCTCGCACGAGATCCACCCTGGAATGGGGCCATATGAATCTCTTCCCTACTGTAGGATGTCCTATTCAGATTTGATTTTTTTTGTCAAATCCGATCTTTTTATGTTGTCGTTCACGCTCACGTTTGAAAACTAGTGAAGCCTCTATTTCCAACGTCAAACAAGATTCTTTGAATGCACCACAATTATGTGCGATGAGATGTAAAAGCGAAACTTAAACACAACGTTGTCCGGTGCTGCTACAAACAGATGTATTTACTTCATACCTTTCTTGTATCACCTCATCCTGATTCCCAAATGTTGGTGACGAGTGTGAATGCGTAAAGGTGAGTTTTGAAGACATCCGTGCTAAGTTTGATGCTGGATTTTTTTTTTTTGCCACTACTAGAAAGAATGACTGGACATTGGCCGAGAGTTAGTGGGCGTCCTAGGGTGGGGTAGGCTCTCTTGTTTGCTTTGTTGGGTCTGCTCCTGTCTCTGGTCATCCTCCCCCCACCCAGCAGACGATGGCGTGGAATAACCGCAAAGGCCACCACAATGCATATATATATATATTAATATTTTATTTTATTTTTATTTTTTTACTTTTGTAGTGTATGTAGAAATGGCTGGTTGCATCTGCTCTGCTCTTTTAATGACCCTAATGTCATTTGTGATGTTTGATGTTTTCCTCTTACACACATACTTATGTGTGCTTTGGCTATGAGGTTTTTTATTCCTTGGCCTCAGTCTGGACCCCCTCTCCAGGTTCCCAGGCTGAGACTGAATATTATTTTTGTTCTCATTGTGCTGGGATTGTGCTGAAAAACCTAGTTTCCCCTTGGGGATTAATAAAGTATTTCTGATTCTGATTCTGCATTTTGTTGCAAAGGTGTCACATTCCTAATTTGCTTTCTAATTTTGTTTTATTCAAACCATATTTTTGGTACAATGGATGGCATTTGTATGTAAGAATTTCAATTAGGTAAAATTCAGTCGATATTTTCAGTTCAACGGAAGGGAATTTTACGACAAAAATCCATCCATTGTACTGAAAATGTTGTCTGACTAGAAGAAAATTGAAACATATATTAGCATGACCACATAATGAACAATTTCTGAACATTACTAACTTGAGTCCAACACTCTTATAATTGGACTTTGGCAGCAAAATTCAACATTTTTTGTCACGACCCGAGCGCACACCAGTGCGCATTCACATGTGCGCTGCGCTGGGCGCATCTTCGGGAGTGCGCCTGGCGCGTGTCAGTCCGGCTGCAGCAAGCAGCTGCAATCAATCGCCAGCAATCAGCGCACCTGTCACTGATCAGAGGACCTGCCTTCGTAAGCCTGCACAACCTGCTATCCCAGGCCAGAACATAGCTACCTGTTCAGTACAGTAAGCCTAATCGCCAAGCTCTATGCACACTCTTTGCTTTCTGTGTTTTCTCCCTTGTTGTGTTCGTTGTCTCATGTCCTCCTGGTCGCCTCTCTGCAGCCTGCCTTTGTTCCCCAGATCACGAGCTGTGCGTCTCGTCTTCCCGTATTCCCTCTGGTTGCTTCTTGGACCTCGACCTACCGCCTGGACACAGACTCTGACGCCTCGCTATCGCATGTGCCTGCATGTATCACGGACCTTTGAGCCTGCTTATCCCCTCCGGGACTTCCCCCTCTCGCTCAACACTCCCGTAACACACAACAGTTAAACTCACACACATAGTTGCACACATACACACCCTTTTGGCTTAGTCACATTCCAATCTCTAGTTTATTAATATTATTATTTGTTATATATATATATATATATATATATATATAAATATATATATATATATATATATATATATATATATATATATATATATATATATATATATATATATATATATATATATATATATATATATATATACACACACTACCGTTCAAAAGTTTGGGGTCACATTGAAATGTCCTTATTTTTGAAGGAAAAGCACTGCACTTTTCAAAGAAGATAACTTTAAACTAGTCTTAAAGGCCTACTGAAATGATTTTTTTTAATTTAAACGGGAATAGCAGATCCATTCTATGTGTCATACTTGATCATTTTGCGATATTGCCATATTTTTGCTGAAAGGATTTAGTAGAGAAAATCGACGATAAAGTTCGCAACTTTTGCTCGCTGATAAAAAAAAGCCTTGCCTGTAGCGGAAGTAGCGTGACGTCACAGGAGCTAGTATTCCTCACAATTCCCCGTTGTTTACAATGGAGCGAGAGAGATTCGGACCGAGAAAGTGATGATTACCCCATTAATTTGAGCGAGGATGAAAGATTCGTACATGAGGAACGTTTCAGTGAAGGACTTGAGAGGCAGCGATGGACGTATCTTTTTTCGCTCTGACCGTAACTTAGGTACAAGCTGGCTCATTGGATTCCACACTCTCCTTTTTCTATTGTAGATCACAGATTTGTATTTTAAACCACCTGGGATACTATATCCTCTTGAAAATGAGAGTCGAGAACGCGAAATGGACATTCAGTGCCTTTTATCTCCACGACAATACATCGGCGAAATGCTTTAGCTACGAGCTAACGTGATAGCATCTTGCTTTAACTGCATATAGAAACAAAAGAAATAAACCCCTGACTGGAAGTATAGATAGAAAATCAACAATACTATTAAACCGTGGACATGTAAATACACGGTTAATGCTTTCCAGGCTGGCGAAGGTTAACAATGCTGTGCTAACGACGCCATTGAAGCTAACTTAGGAACCGGACTGCACAGAGCTATGCTAAAAACATTAGCTCTCCACCTACGCCAGCCAGCCCTCATTTGCTCATCAACACCCGTGCTCACCTGCGTTCCAGCGATCGGCAGAAGGACGAAGGACTTCACCCGATGCGTTTGGCGGCCCGGAGACGTAGGAAGTCAAGGTGAAGTCGGCGGCTAGCGCGGCTAGCGCGGCTAGCGCTCCAACAAAGTCCTCCTGGTTGTGTTGCTGTAGTCCGCTGCTAATACACTGATCCCACCTACAACTGTCTTCTTTGCAGCCTTCATTGTTCATTAAAAAAATTGCAAAAGATGTCCAGAATACTGTGGAATTATGAAATGAAAACAGAGCTTTTTGTATAGGATTCTACGGGGTACCATAACTTCCGTTACTCGGACTTCGTCACGCGCATACATCATCATACCGCGATGTTTCAGCCGGATATTTCCCGGGAATTTTAAAATGTCACTTTATAAGTTAACCCGGCCGTATTGGCATGTGTTGCAATGTTAAGATTTCATCATTGATATATAAACTATCAGACTGCGTGGTCGGTAGTAGTGGCTTTCAGTAGGCCTTTAACTTTAAAGAAATACACTCTATACATTGCTAATGTGGTAAATGACTATTCTAGCTGCAAATGTCTGGTTTTTGGTGCAATATCTACATAGGTGTATAGAGGCCCATTTCCAGCAACTATCACTCCAGTCTTCTAATGGTACAATGTGTTTGCTCATTGGCTCAGAAGGCTAATTGATGATTAGAAAAACCTTGTGCAATCATGTTCACACATCTGAAAACAGTTTAGCTCGTTACAGAAGCTACAAAACTGACCTTCCTTTGAGCAAATTGAGTTTCTGGAGCATCAGATTTGTGGGGTCAATTAAACGCTCAAAATGGCCAGAAAAAGAGAACTTTCATCTGAAACTCGACAGTCTATTCTTGTTCTTAGAAATTAAGGCTATTCCACAAAATTGTTTGGGTGACCCCAAACTTTTGAACGGTAGTGTATATATATATATATATATATATATATATATATATATATATATATATATAGTGTATATATATAAATAATTAGAGCTTATACGCCATCCCTCCTGTCTGTGCTGTCTCCTTCCCTCCGTGCACGTAACATGTTTATGACTTCGTACTTCATAACTGGCAGATTTAAATGAGAGAGCAAAATCTTTACAAAAGCACAGGGCCATGTGACCCTCGTAGTGGTTATGTCCCGAAAGAACCGCAAAAAGTGTTGATGGCTGTAACATTTGTCATTTGTCAAATCAATGAGCAAACAGTTAGGTCTCGGTTATGAATGGATGCTCGATTTTCATACGGAATGTGTTCCAAGGGCAAACTACAACAATATCCGATATAAACTAAACACATTAGGGGGCAAAAATGTGTCTTACTTTCCGTCAATAGCACATGTATAATTATTTATGCTTATTATTGTAGTTTTTAGAGGTGTACAACTGCAGTGAATCACACCGAGAGCTGTTTCCACTCTTTTGGTTATTAGGACGCAGATGAGTAACGGCATGTGACTTTAACGACTTTTAGACCTTCAGATTATTATTTTTCCTCTGTGCTTAACATAATTGAAGCCTCAACACATAATAGGAGCTAATAAAGCAAACGTTGCCGAGATTAATGTACCGCTGGAGGAGAATCTCTGCGTCCCGTGGGACAAAGCAAGTGTGTTCTACCGGTTTGTTAGCGGGATAAATGGAGCCAAACGCGCCAGCTATTTGCCACGATGCAACATGCGTTGGGGCGTCAAGTGAGGCAATTGTGCATCTGTTTTTGTTTAAATGTGGAATGGCTTTTCATCAGTCAAAAATGTATAATGGTGCCAGTAAAGCTCTTTATGAGTCCATGGTGAGCGATGAGCTATGTAACCCCCCTCCCCCCCCCCCCCCACACACACACACGCACAAATTCTACCAAACACATATACACACACACACTCTCAAACCCTTCAGTTGCCCCCAGTGTCGGTGCCGAACTCTCTTATTTCCCTTTGATTCTGTTGATGCCCCCTTGAGAATGGCACCAAGGGCCCATAGGTGGAACCGCCACTGCCGGACCACTCCCTCTCGGCGTCGGTCAGAAAGGAGCATGTGATGATACCAACCAAACCTACCCCCCACCCCTCTCCATATCCGACACCGCGGATTGTAAATAATTCAATGTATATACTCTGATGATTATCTTGTGTGATGACTGTATTATAATGATAGTATACATATGTATCATGAATCAATTTATGAGGACCACAACTTAAACAAGTTGAAAAACGTATTCGGGTGTTACCATTTAGTGGTCAATTGTACGGAATATGTACTTCACTGTGCAATCTACTAATACAAGTTTCAATCAATCAATCAATCAATGTGTTGTCCAATCTGCCGATTTTCATAAGAATGTTTTGTTTCCTCCAGAAAGTCTTATCTTTGTCCATGTGATGTCAAATGGAACACATATTGAGCTGTTTGGCCACAATACCCAGCAATATGTTTGGAGGAGAAAAGGTGAGGCCTTTAATCCCAGATAACCGTGCCTACCGTCAAGCATGGTGGTGGTAGTATTATGCTCTGGGCCTGTTTTTCTGCCAATGGAACTGGTGCTTTACAGAGAGTAAATGGGACAATTAAAAAGGAGGATTACCTCCAAATTCTTCAGGACAACCTAAAATCAGGTTGGGTTTTGGGGCGCAGTTGGGTGTTCCAACAGGACAATGACCACAAACACACGTCAAAAGCGGTAAAGGAATGGCTAAATCAGGCTAGAATTAAGGTTTTAGAATGGCCTTCCCAATGACCTGACTTAAACGTGTGGACAATGCTGAAGAGACAAATCCATGTCAGAAAACCAACAAATTTAGCTAAACTGCACCAATTTTGTCAAGACAAGCGGTAGAAAATGGATGGATGGATGGAGTGGTCCAAAATTCAACCAGAAGCTTGCCAGAAGCTTGTGGATGGCTACCAAAAGCGCCTTATTGCAGTGAAACTTGCCAAGGGACATGTAAGCAAATATTAACATTGCTGTATGTATACTTTTGACCCTGCACATTTGCTCACATTTTCAGTAGACCCATAATAAATTCATAAAACAACCAAACTTCATGAATGTTTTTTGTGACCAACAAGTATGTGCTCCAATCACTCTATCACAAAAAAATAAGAGTTGTAGAAATTATTGGACACTCAAGACAGCCATGACATTATACAAGTGTATGTAAACTTTTGACCACGACTGTATATACAGTACACATATATATATATATATATATATATATATATATATATATATATATATATATATATATATATATATATATATATATATATATATATATATATATATATATATAATATGTTTTTATTTATATATATATACACACTTAGATAATTGTATCCCCCCCAAAAAGCTTTTTAACCAGTAACACATTTTTGGGTAAAAGGCTTTTTTTAATTAAAAAGTTACTTATGAAGGGATTTTTAGTATGGCTTAATAATTGAGTTACATTGAGTTAGAATAACTCAACTTTTTGGTTAAATAATTCAACCCAATAGTTTAGTTGGGAATAACCCCACATTAAGTTATCATAACTCAACTTTTTGGTTGGATAATTCAACGCAAAAGTAGGATTGAAAAAATTAACCCAAAATGTTGAGTTAAAATAACTCAAATAAAGCTTTTGTCCTTTTCTGAACCAGCAGTTGGGTTAAAATCGGGTTATTTTTTTAACCCGACATTTTTTAGCGTTTACTACCTAGCGATAAACACGCTGTTTGCTAGTTAGCTGGTTATCAGCTGTATCACTGTGTTCGAAGTGCGGTAATCGGTGATGATTTAACATTAATTGGAGTACGAAACGTAATTTTAACACAGTTTACCATTGATGCCGGTAAGTGTTCCATTGCTAATTGGTAGCCTTGCAAAAGGGTGCCGAAACGTGGTATAGTAGGTCAAGTACTTGGATACCCTTCACAACTTAAAGTACCGTCAACCCAACTGTACTGAAATGAATTGCTTGCTGGTACCAAACCTCAGTACCGATCCCGAAGGTAGTGTTCATTGAGGTACGGTGTTTACAAGCAGCGCCGCAAGCTAACATATGTTCCCCATTCAAAGCTTTAGTCCTTGGGAGTTTACTCAAAGAAAACTGAGTCCAGAAAGATGGCTCCGCACAGAAAAGGTTGCTGTTATCGTATCGGTTTGCTTCCTTGGCTTTGACGGAGAGCCGCCGTCTGCAGCTTCTCCCTGTGCTGCACTCTGACCGTAAATGAAAGCCAAACATTATGCCGCTATCTCTTTACTGTCGTGCTCATGCTTAAATGACTTCTGCTGGATCAGCGCGAGCCCCAAGGAGCTAAAAAAAGGTCACAGCATGGAGATGGAGAAGCCGGGCGAGTGTTGCTACAGAGGCGTCTGCTATTCAGACTTACCGGGTTCGACAGTAGCGGCTCCCAGAGCTACAACACGCCATGCCTTAGCTGAAAATGGCTTCTTGTTTTGCGACACCGCTGAAAGGTTCTTGGTCCCAAAGATGATACCAGAAATGATTGAGCAGTAAAGCACAGTTCTGGTTCAAACGTGTGGGAGGCAGGTGCCAACAGAAAGGCCAACTCCAGGCATCTGGTGCTTATCAATTAACCGTGGGCAGCTCTGACATGTGTCAATCACAGAATCTTGACAAGCACAAGGAGTGACAGCTAATACATTTCTCCCAATGGAAGTGTGTGAAAAATGGACTAATGGGTAGGGAGTGAAATTGCTGCCAAAACCCCACAAACACATACAAATGTTTTTACTCACGCCTGGCGATTTTCAAGTAAAAAAACAAAAAATGTTTTCAATTTGAAAAAAAATAATTGCATGTTAAAACATTTTTCTTCAATTAAAAACAAGATTTGCAGGTAAAAAAATAAAATTAAAATAAAAAGGCTTCAGTGAAATAGACATTTGGGAAGTAAAAACAAATGCGTTCTTCAATTAAAATATAAGTCTATTTTCTGCAAGTAAAAAAAAAATATTTGCAAGTATACAAACTATTCACAAGTATAAAAACAATGTTCCTTAATTAAAAACATGATTTGAAAGTAACAAATATATTTACTTCAATTAAAAACACGATTTGCAAGTAAAAAAATATTTTTTTTTCGATTAAAAACTTGATTTGCAAGTAAAAACACGATTCACAAGTTCAAATTTTTTTTTTCTTAATTAAAAAAAAACAATTTGCAAGTAAAACATCAATTTTGTTCGATTAAAAACACAATTTGCAAGTAAAAAAACATGTTCCTGCAAGTAAAAAAAACAATTTACAAGCATAAAAACAATTTTCCTGAATTAAAAACACGATTTGCAAGTAAAAAAACTATTTTATTCGAATAAAAACACGATTTTCAAGTAAAAAAATATTTTTCTGTAAGTAAAAAAATCATCCACAAGTATAAAAACAATTTTCCTTAATTAAAAACACGATTTGCAAGTAAAAAATCTATTTACTTCAATTGAAAACACAATTTGCAGTTAAACATCTATTTTCTTCGATTAATAAAAACACGATTTGCAACTAAAACAACATTTTTCTGCAAGTAAAAAAACGATTCACAAGTATAAAAACAATTTTCCTTAATTAAAAATCTGCTGGGTCAAAAGTATACATACAGCAATGCTAATATTTGCTTACCTGTCCCTTGGCAAGTTTCACTGCAATAAGGCGCTTTTGGTAGCCACCCACAAGCTTCTGCTTGAATTTTTGACCACTCCTCTTGACAAAATTGGTGTAGTTCAGCTCAATGTGTTAGATTTCTGACATGCACTTGTTTCTTCAGCATTGTCCACACGTTTAAGTCAGGACTTTGGAAAGGCCTTTCTAAAACCTTCATTCTAGCCTGATTTAGCCATTCATTTACTACTTTTGACATGTGTTTGTGGTCATTGTCCTGTTGGAACACCCAAATGCGCCCAAGATGATTTTAGATTGTCCTGAAGAATTTTGAGGTAATCCTCCTTTTTCATTGTCCCATTTACTCTCTGTAAAGCACCAGTTCCATTGGCAGCAAAACAGGCCCAAAACATAATACTACCACCACCATGCTTAACGGTAGGTTTGGTGTTCCTGGGATTAAAGTCCTCACCTTTTCTCCTCCAAACATATTGCTGGGCATTGTGGCCAAAAAGTTCAATTTTTGTTCAATCTGACATCACATGGACAAAGATAAGATCTTCTGGAGGAAAGTACTTTTGACACAGCAGATTTGGTCACATTTTCAGTGGACCCATAATAAATTCATAAAAGAACCAAAGTTCATGAATGTTTTTTGTGACCAACAAGTATGTGCTCCAATCACTTTATCACCAACAAATGAGAGTTGTAGAAATTATTGGAAACTCAAGACAGCCATTACATTATGTTTTTAACAAGTGTATGTAAACTTTTGACCACGACTGTATGTACACATGTATTTCCGAATATGTGTTTGCTGAAGCGTGTAAGTAGTGCAATTTAAAATTAGTACTTTGACAATGTCCAACATGATAAAAGATGAAGATACTGTTCCAAAGTTTATTAGTCAGAAAGCCTAATAATATTCACACGAGATATTTTAAAACAAAGATGACTTAGTTAAACTTGGTAGAAGTCACACTGGGATGGAGTCTTGGATTGTGCAGCTGTGTGCCCACAGCCAATTAGTGTGCAGGGCACTTCATTTATTATCCGCACAAGTCTCCTAACAACGCGTGCGAGGATGAGCTCGCGCAAGCGTGACGCTGCACCGTCTTTTTTTTTTTACTGTGCAGGAAGAAGCCGGCATTTTCTGGTCTGATGCATGATACCTATCAAAAGCTGCGAGTGTGTGTCTGCAGCTTTAATGCAAATGAAGACGTGGCTTTAGAGAGCGCCGTTGTCCATTATCCAGGTGTTATGATCACATGACACTACAAATGTGCCCAATTCTACATACACCAAATTCTACACCCGCTTAGATAAAAATTCACGACCAGTGAGGACTTAGTGTGGACACTGCATTGCATTGATGCCTTATCAAAACAAGGTGTGTGTCACTTTAAGACGGGGGTCAGCAACCCGCGGCTCTCCAGCCTCATGCGTCCCTTTAGTGCCGCCCTAGTGGCTCCCTGGAACATTTTTAAAAAAGGATTGAAAATGGAAAAAGATGGGGGGAAACATATTTTTTTTTGTTTAATTATGTTTTTTGTTTGAGGACAAACATGACATAAACCTTCCCAATTGTTAAAAAAGCCCACTGTTTAATATGTGTGTGTGTGTGTGTGTGTGTGTTCACTGATGAGACTATTTGGTGAACATAGTTTTGTCCTACTAATTTTGGCGGTTCTTGAACTCACCAGTGTGGACCGCGACGCAACGGTTTGTTTACGTGTAAAATCTTCCACTACTTCATTGTCTCATTTTGTCCACCAAACGTTTTATACTGTGCGTGAATGCACAAAGGTGCGCTTTGTTGATGTTATTGACTTGTGTGGCGTGCTAATCAGGCATATTTGGTCAGTGCATGACTGCAAGCTAATCAATGCTAACATGCTAATTAGGCTATCTGTATGTACATATTGCATCATTATGCCTCATTTGTAGCTATATTTGAGCTCATTTTATTTTCTGTACTTTTATTATCTTCGTATATAATTTAGTTGTGCATGTTTCATGACACATTATCTGTATGTAATATTGGCTAATATTTCACCCAATTCAAACCATTCCAACTTCAAACTGTTCAGCCTATTCGGGAATCGCGGGCTCTCCCCTTGAAAAATTCAAAAAATTCCCAGATTTCCCAGAATTCCAGGTTTTCAGGGACATTTTTCCAATTCAAAATGAATTGGCCATTTTTCAAACTTCCACTATTTTTACATTTTTGAACCAATTCAAACCATTCCACCATTCTGGAAATTCAAACTATCCTTTTTCCAAGTTACAAACAATTCCAGGTTTTTCAAGAATTCCTGGTTTTCCAAAGACCTATTTTCACCCTTTATTCTGGCGACTACCCCTTCCACATTTTTCAACCCGTTTAACCGTTTCACCGTCCAAACATTACTCTATCAGGAAAAAAAAAACAAAGTTGTTCTTTGAACTGGAAACATTATATTTTATTTCCGAAATTCTGTAATACAATTTCTCAATTCAACATGTTACTGCTTCAACAATTCTCGACCGATTTGAAACATTTCCAAAACCAACCATTTCAACTCATTCAGACCATTCAAGTTTTTTTTTTTAACCATTTCAAAAAAATGTCCCACTTTTTACGAAATTCCCAAGTGTTTGGGAAATTCCCATTGAAATCAATGGGACATTCTTCAAAGTTCCACAACCCCCACATTTTTCATCTGATTCAAACTGTTCCAACTTCAAAATATTCAGCCTGTTTTGGAATTGTGTGCTCTATTTCAAAAATTCTAAAACAAAATCCCGGATTTCTCATTGTTCCTTTTTTTTTTTTTTTTGCATTTTACCCATTCAAAATTAATTGACCATTTTCAAACTTCCACAATTCCCACATTCGTCAACCCATTCAACTCATCCTGGATATAAAACTACCATTTTTCCAAGATTAAAAAAATGCCATATTTTCCCCGAATTCCCTAATACCATTTACTACTTCAACATTTCTTGCCCGATTTAAACAATTCCAACACCAACCAATCCAGCTCATTTAGGACATTAATAATCCTAATCATTTTCAAAAAATCTCGCTTTTCCCAAAATTCCCAAATTTCCAGGAAGTCCCCATTGAAATGAATAGGACATTTGTCCAGGTTGCACAATTCCCACATTTTTCAACCGATTCAAACCATTCCAACATTAACACATTCCACTCATCCTGGACATTCAAACTAACACTTTCCCAAGTTCCAAACCAAATTCCGGTTTTCCTGGAAATTCACACTCTCCAACATTCAAACCATTCCAACATTCAAACCTATTCAGCGTTTAAACGATCTCAACATTCAAACCATTTCTACATGTATCCTACGTTCCATTAGCATTTCAGTTCAACGTCAGATCTTCAACATTCAAACCATTCCAACATTCAAACTATTCTTACATTCATACTACATTCTGTCAGCATTTCAGTTCAACTTCAGCATCGGAGCATCCATACGGAATTCCTCCACAAAGTGTCTTATCTAGTCACTTATTGAGTTAGTTTCATTGTATTTTTAGTATTAAATTGTTTACTTTCTATTTTTTCTTGTTTTTTTAATGTTACTATGGATACTGTTTTGCAGAGGTGTACTTACAACAATTTTACACACAACAAATACGGCACCAAAACCAACCTAAACGTAATCAAAAGCTGTTTGTTTATTTATATCATTAGCCAAACAGGAAGCAAAAAGTGAAACCTGAGCTAATCACATCTCCAGTGGAGACATGCGGGTCTCGCCAGGGCACTGAGAGAGAGACAGGAAGCCTATCAGGTGTCTTCCTGCACTGTTATGCCAGCAGGGAGGGCGGCGCGCAAATTAAATGATGAGACATAAAAACGCATCATCGATCGGGGTGATACCAAACTGTCTTCTTCAGGCGTGGCATCCGGTTGTAGGAGAATGCGGGAGTCGATCCGGTGCAAACGCTCCGAAAAAACTAGGTCGCATCGCTTGTAGGCACAGCTGGTGTGAGGCAGGGAAGGAGTTACACAACCAAACACACCTGATATGAGCTGGTGTTGCAACATCTGCTGTATGTGTCGACAAAGTTAGAATAGACCAGGGGTCGGCAACCCAAAATGTGGAAAGAGCCATAGTGGACCAAAAATTTAAAAAAGGAAACTGTCTGAAGCCGCAAAAAATGAAAAGTCTTATATAAGTGTTATAATGAAGGCAACACATGATGTAAGTGGCTAATTAGCTTTATTAGCCTACTATAAAAATGACTTTAAAAGTCTTATGTAAGTGTTATAATGAAGGCAACACATGATGTAAGTGTCTATATTAGCCTACTATCAAAATTACTTTAAAAGTCTTATATACGTGTTATAATGAAGGCAACACATGATACAAGTGTCTATATTAACTATATTAACCTACTATCAAAATTACTATGTGTCGCAGGCTGACGCAAATCTTTGTTGACAAAAATGTTGAAATGTAATATTTATTCTACACATTTTTACAACATTGGAAAATAAATTGTTAAAACTTTTTAAGAGGGTGAGATAACTCCTAGGAATGACTGTCTTACAATGGCCAAAGGTATAGATGTGTGTGTCCAAGTTAAAGGAAACGGCAGGCTGTCATCTTCTAAAGGATTTATTAAAATATTTGCAAGATGGCTAACGTTTGCTGTGGTCTGGAACAACATGGCACACAAACTATCGGAAATGCAGTCAATATTACACACAGATAATGTGTCATGAGACATGCAAATATGAATTAATATAATTAAAGGATATTAAATGAGCTCAAATATACCTACAAACGAGGCATAATGATGCAATATGTACATACAGCTAGTGTACATAGCATGTTAGCATGGATTAACTTGCAGTCATGCACTGACCAAATATGAATTGAATTGAATTATATTTATATAGTGCTTTTCTCTCGTGACTCAAAGCGCTTTTACATAGTGAAACCCAATATCTAAGTTACATTTAAACCAGTGTGGGAGGCACTCGGAGCAGGTGGGTAAAGTGTCTTGCCCAAGGACACAACGGCAGTGACTAGGATGGCGGAAGCGGGGATCAAACCTGGAACCCTTAGGTTGCTGGCACGGCCACTCTACCAACCGAGCTATACCGCCCCTGATTAGCCTCCATAACAAGTCATTAATATCAACAAAGTATACCTTTGTGAATTCACGCACAGCATAAAACGTTTGGTGGACAAAATGAGACAAAGACGGAGTGGCATAAAACATGTCTTTCTGTGGCAGCGTCGGAGAAAGTTGTACATGTTAAACTTTTGAGTCACAGTCCATACAACGGTGAGTTCAAGGGCCGCTGAAATTAGTAGGACAAAACGGCGCTCGCCAAATACTCTCAGCAGTGAAGCACAAACACAAACATACTAAACAGTGGGCTTTCTAATATTTAGGAAGGTTCTGTAGGAACCATATTGAAACTAAAAATATATTTTTCAACCCATTTTTTTTTTTTCATTTCCATCTATTTTTTAAAAAGCTCCATGGAGCCACCAGGGCGCCGCTCAATACGACTCTAGAGCCGCGGGTTGCTGACCCCCGGAATAGACTATCAAATTGTTATTACAGGAACTGTGGCTGACTTCTTTTTACACTTGCATGACAGTTCAGGGTTAACATGTTAACAAAGGCAGTGGTTTGACCCTGGAAAATACTATTTTTCTTTCAACAGAGTTAGGTGTCATTCAAAGTGTTCTTACAGGAAATATCCATGAAAATTATGCATATTATCACCTTTGACACCTTTTTATTTGGATTAAGCGATCCTGCAACTCTTGTTAGATGCGCAAAATTTAATTTAATAAAAAAATAAATACAAAAAAATAAAAAAAGGGAAAAAATAAAAATAGGAAGTTAGAATATATAATATAAAATTTAAATACAAATAAAAACATGAAAAGCACTAGATAAACACTAGATAAAACATAGAAACATAGATAAAATTAGAAATAAAAACATGAAAGCACTGCTTAAAACAGATAGGCAAGCAGTGCATTTAAAAACAAGAAGGCAGAGAAATTAGATAAAAACTGTGCTAAAAAGTTGGGTTTTTAGTCCCTTCTTGAAACGGTCGACCGACTGTGGTGCTCTAAGAGGGTCGGAGAGAGCGTTTTCAGAGTTTGGTTGCGGTTACAGCAATATACCGTAAAAAAACATATTTTACTGTAAAAACATTGGTACTGTTTTTCTATTTCCATGTTTTTTTCTCCACTGTAAAAAATCTATGAAAAAAATCTATGGATATTTATAGAATTTATTTACTGCTACAAGCAGCCATGTGGACCTCAATGAAAACGAGTTGGACTCCTCTGCGTCTTGTTTCGATGGGATTGTGGCTCAGGAAAAAAAACAAAACTAAAATGTCTGATATCTTGAAGATGATTAAAAAAAAAAAAATATGAATAACATTGGAGGGTTTTTGAAGGAAGACAAAAAAACTTGCAGGCTAACCTCTGAATGAAATTCATAAATAAAAACAAAGACTTCACTTTAAATTGCATCCGGAGCCATTCAAAGAAATTAGGTGTGGCGGGGGATACAACAATACAAAAATGAATAATGATATACATAAAAGAAGAAAAAAAAAGACTAAATCCACTCGGCTGGTGCCTTCAAGCTGTGACTTTTCTTATTAATTACAAGTGGATCAAAAGAAAGCATTGTGCTGGATAATTGTGCACAGGAAAGCATCAACAACTGAGCTCTCAACCCCATGCAGTGCTATTTGTTTTAATAATACAAAACAAAAAAAATTAATGACATTTGAAAAGTTTGGATGATATACTTTTACTGAACGTAAACAAACAAAAAAAAAAGAACATGTTCAAATGCACGTTATTCCATTTGGACTATTAAAGTGTGAGATGCGATGAGATCACAGGGGGAATTGAAGGCTCATTAAAGCACTTGAATGGAAGGTTCGAACATCTGCTGTGATAATGGCTTCACTTATGAAAGTAGCAAAAACTAATTGCATATTTACTTTTAACATCCCAACAATGGGCCGAGAGCGCGTCGGTTGGAATTTAAAGTCCGCGGATAAAAGCGTCATGTGCTCATTTTTTTGAGGCGTGTCTTTGCACACGCTGCTGCAGGATGGCACGCAGGGGCCGAACAATGGCCGCAATCTCGGCGCCGCAATTCACCACGTGCGCCCGCTCAAGTGACTCGTTCAATTGAAGCAGCGAGCCATTGGAAATAACCTCAGACGCAGTGTCCTGAACAATGGCGCTTTATGTAAATGTCGTACCTAGGAATCTAACCCATTCATTTGAATCACCTTGCAAAGCCGATGTGCCCAATGTAACTACTACACTACTTTTGATGTGGTTGTGTGTCAACAACACAGCGTCAGATGCAAAACAAGTTATTTTTTTCACTAAGTAAAGCAACATCACACTGATATGCACTTGTATAGAAAGAGGCAAAATCACACAGCAAACAACACGCACTTTTAAAGCTCGAAATAAGTATTTTATGGAAATATTTTTCAGCAAAATTGTTTGCAAACATGTATGTCAATCTGTGTAACCCGATTTATGTGCGTGTGTTCTAATATGTTTACTAATGTGTGTGTCTTTGTATTAATCCCAGTGTGTGTAATCAGATACGCGTACGTGCGTTTTAGATCCGCGTTGGTTGTGCGTTTTAGATCCGCGTATGTGTGAATTTAGATCCGCATACATGTGTATTCAGATCTGTGTACGTGCATTTTAGATCGGCGTACGTGTGTATTTAGATCCGCGTACGTGTGTATTTAGATCCGCATACGTGTGTATTCAGATCCGTGTACGTGCGTTTTAGATGCGCGTACGTGCGTTTTAGATTTGCATACGTGAGTATTCAGATCTGCCTACGTGTGTTTTAGATCCGCGTACATGACTTTTAGATCTGTGCACGTACAATTTGGATCCGTATATGTGCATTTTAGATCCACGTACTTGCGTTTTAGATCCGCATACTTGCGTTTTAGATCCGCATACTTATGTTTTAGATCCACGTACATGTGTATACAGTTCCGCATACATGTGTATTCAGATCTGTGTACGTGTGTTTTAGATCCGCGTACGTGTGTATTTAGATCCGCGTACGTGTGTATTCAGATCCGCGTACGTGTGTATTCAGATCCGTGTACGTGTGTTTTAGATACGCGTACGTGCGTTTTAGATTTGCATACGTGAGTATTCAGATCTGCCTACGTGTGTTTTAGATCCGCGTTCATGACTTTTAGATCCGTGTACGTACAATTTGGATCTGTATATATGCATTTTAGATCGGCGTACTTGCGTTTTAGATCCGCGTTTTTGTGTTTTAGATCCGCGTTTTTGTGTTTTAGATCCACATACTTATGTTTTAGATCCACGTACCTGTGTATACAGATTTGCGTACCTGTGTTTTATATTCACATACTTGTGTATTCAGATCCGCATATGTGTGTGTTCAGATCCGTGTACGTGCGTTTTAGATGCGCATACGTGCGTTTTAGATTTGCACACGTGTGTATTCAGATCTGCCTACGTACGATTTGGATCCATGTACATGCGTTTTAGATCCGCATACTTGCGTTTTAGATCCTCGTACTCATGTTTTAGATCCACGTACATGTGTATACAGATCCGCGTACATGTGTATTCAGATCTGTGTACGTGCGTTTTAGATGCGCGTACGTGCGTTTTAGATTTGCATACGTGAGTATTCAGATCTGCCTACGTGTGTTTTAGATCCGCGTTCATGACTTTTAGATCCGTGTACGTACAATTTGGATCTGTATATATGCATTTTAGATCGGCGTACTTGCGTTTTAGATCCGCGTTTTTGTGTTTTAGATTCGCGTTTTTGTGTTTTAGATCCACGTACTTATGTTTTAGATCCACGTACGTGTGTATACAGATTTGCGTACCTGTGTTTTATATTCACGTACTTGTGTATTCAGATCCGCATATGTGTGTGTTCAGATCCGTGTACGTGCGTTTTAGATGCGCATACGTGCGTTTTAGATTTGCACACGTGTGTATTCGGATCTGCCTACGTACGATTTGGATCCATGTACATGCGTTTTAGATCCGCGTACTTGCGTTTTAGATCCGCGTACTCATGTTTTAGATCCACGTACATGTGTATACAGATCCGCGTACATGTGTATTCAGATCTGTGTACGTGCGTTTTAGAGCCGCGTACGTGTGTATTTAGATCCGCGTACGTGTGTATTCAGATCCGTGTACGTGCGTTTTAGATTTGCATACGTGAGTATTCAGATCTGCCTACGTGTGTTTTAGATCCGCGTTCATGACTTTTAGATCCGTGTACGTACAATTTGGATCTGTATATATGCATTTTAGATCCGCATACTTGGGTTTTAGATCTGTGTTTTTGTGTTTTAGATCCACATACTTATGTTTTAGATCCACGTACGTGTGTATACAGATTTGCGTACCTGTGATTTATATTCACGTACTTGTGTATTTAGATCCGCATATGTGTGTGTTCAGATCCGTGTACGTGCGTTTTAGATGCGCATACGTGCGTTTTTGATTTGCATACGTGTGTATTCAGATCTGCCTACGTACGATTTGGATCCGTGTACATGCGTTTTAGATCCGCGTACTTGCGTTTTAGATCTGCGTACTTGCGTTTTAGATCTGCGTACTTGCGTTTTAGATCTGCGTACTTGTGTTTTAGAGCCGCGTTTGTGTGTTTTAGATCCACATACTTATGTTTTAGATCCATGTAGTGTGTATACAGATTTGCGTACCTGTGTTTTATATTCACGTACACTACCGTTCAAAAGTTTGGGGTCACATTAAAATGTCCTTATTTTTCAATTAAGATAACTTTAAACTAGTATTAACTTTAAAGAAGTACACTCTATACATTGCTAATGTGGTAAATGACTATTCTAGCTGCAAATGTCTGGTTTTTGGTGCAATATCTACATAGGTGTATAGAGGCTCATTTCCAGCAACTATCAATCCAGTGTTCTAATGGTACAATGTGTTTGCTCATTGGCTCAGAAGGCTAATTGATGATTAGAAAACCCTTGTGCAATCACGTTCACACATCTGAAAACAGTTTAGCTCGTTACAGAAGCTACAAAACTGACCTTCCTTTGAGCAGATTGAGTTTCTGGAGCATCACATTTGTGGGGTCAATTAAACACTCAAAATGGCCAGAAAAAGAGAACTTTCATCTGAAACGCGACAGTCTATTCTTGTTCTTAGAAATGAAGGCTATTCCACAAGATTGTTTGGGTGACCCCAATGTGTGTATTCATATCCGCGTATGTGTGTATTCAGATCCGTGTACGTGCGTTATAGAAGCACGTACGTGCGTTTTAGATTTGCAGATGTGAGTATTCAGATCTGCCTACGCGTGTTTTAAGATCCGCGTACATGACTTTTAGATCCGTGTACGTACGATTTGGATCCGTGTATATGCATTTTAGATCCACGTACTTGCGTTTTAGATCCGCGTTTGTGTGTTTTAGATCCTCGTACATGTTTTAGATCCACGTACGTGCGTTTTAGATCCGCGTTTTTGTGTTTTATATTCACGTACTTATGTTTTAGATCCACGTACGTGTGTATACAGATTTGTGTACCTGTGTTTTATATTCACGTACTTGTGTTTTAAATCCACGTACGTGTGTATTCAGATCCGCGTATGTGCGTTCCGCATATGTGTTTTAGATCTGCGTAAGTGAGATTTAGATCTGTGTGCATGCGTTTGTAGATCCGCGTATATGCGTTTTAGAGCCGCGTAAGTGTGTTCTGCGTATGTGTGTCCTGCGTATGTGTTTTAGATCCGCGTACATGCGTTTTGGATTCGCGTGAGTGCAATTTAGATCTGTGTACATGCGTTTTTAGATCCGCGATTGTGTGATTTAGATCTGCATACTTTTTTTTCAGAGCAGCGTGCGTTTTAGATCCACATACTTTTGTTTTAGATCCACGTACTTATGTTTTATATCCACGTACTTATGTTTTAGATCCACGTACATGTGTATACAGATCCACGTACTTGTGTTTTAGATCTGCGCACTTGTGTTTTAGATTCACGTACTTGTGTTTTAGATTCACGTACTTGTATTTTAGATCCGTCTACATGCAATATAGATCCGCGTACATGTGTTTTTAGATCCGCGTACGTGTGTTTTAGATGCACGTATGTGTTTTAGAGCAGCGTGCATTTTAGATCCACGTATGTGTGTATACAGATCCACATACGTGTGTCCTGCGTATGTGTTTTAGATCCGCGTACATGCGTTTTAGATCTGCGTAAGTGCGAGTTAGAGCCGCGTAAGTGCGATTTAGATCCGTGTACATGCGTTTTTAGATCTGTGTACTTGGGTTTTAGATCCGCTTTTGTGTGTTTTAGTTCCGCCTTAGTGTGTTTTAGATCCAGGTGCATTTTAGATCCACATATTTATGTTTTAGACACACGTACGTGTTTTAGAGCAACGTGCATTTTAGATCCACATACTTATGTTTTAGATCCACGTACTTGTGTATACAGATCCGAGTACCTGTGTTTTAGATTCACATACCTGTGTTTTAGATCCGTGTACATGCATTATAAATCCGCGTACACGCCTTTTTAGATTCGCGTACGCGTTTTAAGCAAGGCCCTAACCCCAACCCACCAGGAGCAAGGGTGAAGTGTCTTGCTCAAGGACACAACGGACGTGACGAGGTTGGTAGAAGCTGGGGATCGAACCACGAACCCTCAGGTTGCTGGCACGGCCACTCTCCCAACCGCGCCACGCCGTCCATGTGTGTGTGTGTAAGCCTGCCGCATGTCTCTGTTCCGCGGCCTTGGTGTTGGTGCAGCCGCCAGTCAGTCCAAAGTCAACAACAATAGGTGTGGGTCCGTGAGAGACAAGAAGATAATGTATTGTGTCTTCACCGCCCTGTCCTTCGGGAGAGTCTCGAAGCCAGGGAAACAATTCGAGTTAGAATGTTTTCACTCTAAATTGTATATGACTGGTCCTCAAATTCATCCTGCAGGGCAGACAGTCCGATGTTATCCAACTCACAAAGTTTCCACAGTTCTGACCGCATCCTCCAATCATTTGTGGCAGCTTTGAAAATATTTCATTAAGGTTAAAAAGTTACTTACTGCTGCTTTAAATAAGGATGTTGTGTGTCCGACTGCTGAGAGAGACATTTTGTTCTACATCCATTACATCATGCTCCATGTATTATGTGGGTCAAGCATTGGGTCAAGAGGAGACGATGTGTGAAAAAAAAACTACTTTAACAAAAGTATACTAACTAATCAAATGGATTCTTGCATCACATTTTTCCATATTGAACTTGATATTGAATTCTGATTCTGATTATAACCAGCGGGTTTGAACTATGGCTCGGCATGAAAGCCACTAATAGACGTTATTTGTGCTCCCTGCAACAATAAAAAGTGAGTGCATTATAATTCAAGAGACACACAAGAAAGAAGAACGTGTGTACAGTATTATCCCCGCAACGACACATTCATCCATCTTGTGCGTGTCACCCAATTAAACCGCTTTTGCCGTGATGAAATGGACCAATTAGGCGGCGCACTGGCTGCTCGGTGCAGAGGAGTACTTGACGGTTGAGATCGCCTCACGAGGACGCCACCGCCGCCGCTTTTCGTCGCTGGCATCACGTACATGTGCGGGCCTCACGCGCCGATACGTCCGAGGGCTGCTGACCCCCGTGTGCCTCGACGATACTCGAAACGCCACAACACAGCAGGAAATTATGGTCTGCATGACCTTATGACCCTGTCTATTTAAAACATGTTCGGTCAAAAACCTGTAGAAATCTTATTTTAAAACAGTCAAGCCTAAACATTTTAATGATTGGCTAAAAATGATGCTAGTAGTGCTGCAATTTACAAATAGTCTTTGTATTAGCTTTTAAATGAAAAAAATAAAAATAAAAATAAAAATAATAATAATATATATATATATATATATATATATATATATATATATATATATATATATATATATATATATATATATATATATATATACTGTATATACATACATGTATGTAAATGATTGGTCCGGAAAACACACAGAGGCTATTTAGGGGCGGTATAGCTCGGTTGGTAGAGTGGCCATGCCAGCAACTTGAGGGTTCCAGGTTCGATCCCCGCGTCCGCCATCCTAGTCACTGCCATTGCGTCCTTGGGCAAGACACTTTACCCACCAGCTCCCAGTGCCACCCATACGGGTTTAAATGTAACTTAGATATTGGGTTTCACTATGTAAAAGTGCTTTGAGTCACTAGAGAAAAGCGCTATATAAATACAATTCACTTCACTTCACATTTCATCCCTACAAGTCTGTACACACACATATATATATATATATATATATATATATATATATATATATATATATATATATATATATATATATATATATATATATATATATATATGTATATATATACATACTGTATATATATACATGTACATATACAGTGCTGGCCAAATGTTTGGACACACCTTCTCATTCAATGCATTTTCTTTATTTTCATGACTATTTACTTTGTAGATTGTCACTGAAGGCATCAAAACTATAAATAAACACATGTGGAGTTATGTACTTAACAAAAAAAGGTGAAATCACTGGAAACATAAACACACTCCGCAACCTTGTGGACAGCCTTCCCAGAAGAGTTGAAGCTGTAATAGCTGCAAAAGGTGGACCGACATCATATTGAACCCTATGGATTAGGAATGGGATGGCACTTCAAGTTCATATGTGAGTCAAGGCAGGTGGCCAAATACCTTTGGCAATATAGTGTATGTCTTATTAGTTGTTGTTTTTTCCGCATTACATAAACGATGGTACGATGGTACATAAACATGGTAACGTGACTGTAGTGTAAATACATGTATTTCATGTAGTCTATACTCTGTATGTCGCTTGCAATAGCGTCTGTGTTTTCTCTTCATCCACCGTGTGTGAAAGTTGCAGAAAGAGTGCATTTTTTCTCATAAGTATTTGGACAAGGCAAGCGCAAAAAAATTGCTTTCATGGATTTGGCAATATTAATGTCCGACATCGTAACTGGAACACAGCATTGCTATCATGGTAGAAGCTGTAAAACAACCAAAGAAACGAAAAGTTTTGCCTGAGGAGACAACAATAAGAAAAAGGACGGCTACCCGGATAAAAGGACAGTCAAGGATTCACATTGCCCCGGTTTTCACTCAAAGATGACGAGTAAGTGATTTTTCGATGCTCAAATCAAAATGCTCATGCTAAAGCTAGTTTTTGGAAATATGTGTCGTAACTATAAATAGCCACCGGCTTGATAGTTCCACACTGACGCGACCAGCCACGTAACACACTCAAAAGTACTATATAAAGAAAAAAACTATGCACTGACTGCAAATCGCAAATATGAAGTTTGAGTAAAATATGTAGGTTCCTACTGTGGATAGATAAGTCATACTGAATCATCGTGGTATTATTGTGTCAGTTTGTATGTAGGCGACAGTAGACTATGCGCTGGTCCTCATGGGGAATGTGGTCTTCCTTCAGGCAAAACAATACCGCTTTGGTCCACTGGTGCCGCTAAAATCAACTAAAACTTAAAGTTTCTAGGTGGTGCTTTAATAGGCGGTCAAGGGTAAAAATATGCCACTCAAAAGTGTGAACAATAACACGTATAAAGGCTGAAGACCATCATTATCATATTGATCTCAGTATTATTTTCTTCCATTGACTACTCTCGTGTTGTGCAACACGTCTAATTCCTCATCTTAATAGATTTTTAGAGTAGATCCGTTATGGGTTTAATCTGTTCATTGACGCCGTGCTTTAGCGAAGGTGACGCGTGGGCGTAAGGAAAGATGCTGCCAACAGTAACCGAGCAGCTAAAGTAGAGGCCTTATAATTAATTTTGCCAGTTTTTTTTTTTTTTAGTTTTTTGAATTGGAGAAATATCTCCTCGCGGCTAGGAGTTTAACTCCCTCCGCGCCGATGGAAGACGCCGTTGAAAGGAACCATCCTGAATTTGTTGTATGTGTTTACAGACAGAAGTCTCATGTTAATTGCTTATTCAACAATCTGTAGTGACGGGGATTCTATAATTCCCAGAGGATCTATGTTAGCCATCGTCCACAGGGCAGACTCGGTCACCTCGTCAATATTCGCACATCACACGTTCGCATAAAAAAGATGACACTTAACATTTTCAACACGATGTTTCATTTACAATTAGAACTTACAACAGGAAATAATGTGAATAAGCTTGTTACCATAAATTCCGTAAAATAAGCCGCTACTTTTTTCTTCCACGTTGAACCCTGCTGCTTTTAAGGCGGTGCAGCTAACAGCCATAATAATAATAGTTTAAATTCAAACCAAGCACATATGATGAGAGTGCGGACTTACGACCATATCACACCAATTCTCAAATCCCTTCACTGGCTTCCTGTTCCACTCAGGATGGAATACAAAGTATCCCTACTAACCCACCAGTGCCTCCATGGAAATGCCCCCCTCTACCTCAAAGGACTACTCACCCCCAAATCCTCCACACGACACCTCAGCTCCGGACAGGCTAACCTCCTCCAGCCTCTGAGTACAAAGCTACACACAATGGGAGACAGGGGTTTCTGCTCCGCCGCTCCCAGTCTGTGTAACGTTCTCCCTGACCATCTGAGGGCACCACAGACTGTGGATGCTTTTAAAAAAGGCTTAAAAACCCTTATTTTAAGAAAAACATTTTTTTTTAGATATATGCTAACTATTTCTAGCTATTAGGCTGTTCTAGTTTTAATTTTTATTAATTGTTATTATATTTTTATTTTTTTAATACACTGTAGTACTTTGAGGTTGTTTGCTCAATGTTAAGTGCTTTTTTACAAATAAAACCTATTATTACTATTTGTATTATATACCTAGAACGTGTTTTATTGTTTGTGCTATGCCACAATCTTAGCGTCTCATAGCGTTTCTACGTATATGAGTTCTTCATTCATCATTCCGTGCAATGTTTTGAAGTTTTACAATATAACTAAAACTGTTTATACTTATTAAACTGTCCCATGTGGGATGTCTGTAGGAGCGTTTTCATGCATATTTTTTTACGTGCTATCGTAATGTAATGACGCTTGCATCTTTAGCATTCTTTTTGTATTGTTTCGGTTTCACAAATTCCTCTGTAAATTCACCCAAACTCCCCCGTGGAGTTATTGAGTCTATCCAGCTGATTGGAGAGCTCGCTTCCACAGCTAGTGGGTCCATTACGATGACTTCTGTTTTGTTTGATCAATCGTTTTACTGCCGTGTTATAAACACTGTTCGGAAACAACTAAGATTTGTAAATAAACATTTACAAAACCTTTTGTATCAGTATAGTTCGTATAATACTCGCAAATGAGACTCATAATTGTAAAAAAAAAAAAAAAAGGTGTAGACATTGGCCAGGGCAGTTGTCATAATATGTATCTGTTTCACAATAAAAACTAATTTATTTAAACAATTGATATTTATTAACACAGAAATGGGTACCTCTGTGTACCAGTATCAAATCTTAGGCACCAATACGTATTGATTCAAATGTGAAAGGTACACATCCCTTTCAACTGTTCAATGTTGTGTTACTTTTCGCACATTTGCTGTTTTATAACAAGAAACTGAAGAGACTGGGAGGCTTACAGAAAGACAAACTGTATGCTTATGTCTCTTTAAATATCTGTTGCAATTTTCTGATAACACTTTGTGACACTGTAAGCTTTGTGGCCACTTCCCTCTGACATCCGGTAATGTGGATCAATTGCTCGGTAATTGTAGTCCTGATTTTATTATGTCAAAATGTGAACATCATAATGATTTAAACACCAATTCTACATGTATTGGTCCGTTCATGGATCACACACCTGTTAGAATAATTCATGTTTAACTCTGTATATATAAAACAAATAATATAGTAGGACACATCTATGGCCATTTACAGGAATTATCAGGAAGGACTAGGCCCTCTTAGATAAAACAGAAAAAAATGTCAGCAAAGTTGTGACTGTGTTAAACATTAAATATTTAGGTATATATTGAATTAAAATATACGTAAAAATGGTATACATGCCATTGTTGATTTTTTTTTAATCCAGTTTAGCTACTTTTTTCTTGTAAAGTTACAGGTTTTGTTACGCTTGGGTTGCATTTTACTGCGTAGATTTTTCTCCCAAAATGCAGCAGGATCTCTGGAGGCAAAGTGCAGGTAAGACGATATATTCTCATAAATCATTAAAAAATACAAGAATACAAACAAGCGTGCCGATAGCACGGGGAGCTAAATCGAAACTTAGCACTGGAATCAAAAGCATGGGTGACAAACTTAATGTTGCACGAAGCAAACAAGGAAGCCAGGCCGAGCGTGGCGAGAAACGGAAATAAGTAGCTCTTTGATTAGTGCCCGGCAGCAGGTGAGCATCTTGGACACTAATCAGAGGCAGGTGATACTAATTTGCACCCATGGCAACTAAAACAAACCCAGGGGTGCTGAAAACAGAACTGAGGTAGTGGTACTACTAGAACAAAACTAAACAAAACATGATCCGGGCAACGGATCATGACAAGTTTATGATCACATATTTTTTTTCAGGTATAAATAAACATTAACAGTGTATGCGTTAAAAATAAAAACATTTTATAGAATATTCCTCTCGGTGCCCAATAACTGCCATGTGCCCGTGACTGTTAAATTTTGAAGGAAACAATTTTGAAAAGATAAATATCCATAAACTAAAGCTGTTGAATTAAAGGATTTCGGAGACAAATGTCAATATGTAATCCAACACAGAACAAATAGATCATATGCATGTCTTCTTCCCTTTCTTTCATTATGCCCAAGAAGGTCATATCTCAACTCAGACATCTTTGCCTTCTAGACAAGCGTCAACTTAAAGCCATTACCGTCAATATGGCTGCTTCTGACGTCAGTGCATAGCGAGACGGTGAGTGTCAATATAAGTATCGGATTAAGAATTTGAAAAATATTGGACAACATGTCGTTAGTTTAGATCCTGATCTGATATCATGGCAAACAGTGATATAAAGTTGACCTTTACACAATAAACTTGGCTTTGATTGAATGGCCGAGCTAGTTACGAAAGCGAATGGAGTGAACTTTCAACTTGAAGAGTTTTTCTGGGCAGAAATGACTGTAAGTGTTCTGAGTTATACATTTAATCTGTCATGTTAGATTTAAATTGCAGCGTAAATCTGGATTAGATCTAAAAAAAAAAAAAAAAACATTTAATCTATTTTTTATAGAAATAAACTGCACCGGACTATAAGCAGCAGATAAATACATTACGAAATCAGATATTTGTAAATGTTTATTTACATACCTTAATTGTTTCCAAACGTGTCTGTAACACGGCAGTAAAATGGCCGATCAATCAAAAACAAAAAATCATAATATGACCCCTTTAATATATTATCGTACTTTCCGAACTATAAGCCTCTACTTGTTTCTTAAGCTAAAACCTGCGGCTAATAAAACGGTGAGGCTAATTCATGGAATTTTCTTTACTAATGCTCATAATGTTTTGTATTCAACAGAGTTTTCCTATTACACCGACAGAGACACTGAAAAGGTGTGTTATTGTTTATGCTATGACGCCATCTTTTGGATGGATCTTTTGGAAATGTATTTCCTGTGGTGTTTCTTCATTCATCACTCTAAGCAAAATGTGTAAGTTTTACAATGTATTTAAAACTATTCATACTTACTCAACCGTCCCATTTCGGATGTCTGTATGCATTTTTATTCGTACTATCATAATATAATCAAGCTACCATAGTCAGAATGAGATAATATGCTAACACGTTTACGAGTGTTAGTATTGTTAACTTACAAAGGCATTATTTTAGTATTGTTTCACCAATAAATTCACCAAACCGTCACCGTGGAGTTATTAAATCTGTTTAGCTGATTGGAGAGCTAGCTTTCGCAGGTAGTTATTACCATGAATTGATAAACGTGGACCCCGACTTAAACAAGTTGAAAAACTTATTTGGGTGTTACCATTTAGTGGTCAATTGTACGGAATATGTACTGTACTGTGCAATCTACTAATGCAAGTTTCAATCAATCAATCAATCAATGAATGGGTCCATGACGATGACTTCTGTTTTGTTTGAACAGCCGTTTTACTGCCATGAGACAAGCACTGTTAGGAAACAAATAAGGTACGTAAATAAACATTTACAAAATATTTTGTGCGGCTCATGGCTAATGTATGTAAAAGTGTTTATTTTTTCTAAAATTTGGTGGGTGCAGCTCAGTTTCTCTACAGTCCGGCAAATACTCTAATCAGATTAATAATGGTAATGGAATCATCTCCAGTAAAGCGTTTATTTTGACAGCCCCCGGAATTGAATAGATGTTTTCTTTCCTTTTGTAATTGTGCTCAGTTTCTTCGTGCACAAAATGCATTAAAGTTCATCCTTCAATTTTCTGACACCCATGCTGCACAGAATGTGGGGATTCTCAGCAAACGGTAAGGAAACGTCCTTGGAGGAATATTAGAAATATTACACAAAAAAAAAACTATTGAGTGCAAGCATAAACTCCTTGGCGGAGGAGCAAACGTAACAGAAATGTGTGAGTAGGTGTCAACTGTGATTGAACTGAGGCGGCCATTCTTCAGTAGTTATGCCATCATTGAAACCAACAGACATTGCAAATTGAAACCGCCATCAATGACTCCCGTGTCACACAGCAGAGCTCTTTAACAACGCTGCCTTTGTCGGATGTTTGACCTTCGCGTGGAGCATGTGCAATATATTTAAATGTATGCTTTATGCACGTAAGTGCAAAATTCCATATTCCTGCTCTTGACACGGCATGCATTGATTATTCATACTGAGCCGCTTCTTGACAAAGTGGCCTTGAAATAATGACTGCTTGTGTCTCACGTTCATACATCTGTTAAGGTGTTTACACTGGCTACTATACTTGTTTTATTTCTAGTTGTCTTTGCAACAAACCCAGTATACTGGTATTAGTATAGTACCGCTATATTAATGAATCATATTCGGTACTATACCGCCTCTAATAAAATACCAGCCCCCCATCGTCGTCACGTCGTGTCATTGCTGGTTTACGAGCAGAGGAGCATGTTCGGCAGCGCACAATCACAGAGTACTTACAAGCAGACAATGTTTGTAGACAGAAAAGGGAGAACGGACGCATTTTGTCTTAAAAACAAACGATAAAGGTGAACTCCATGGCGATAAATAAAGTCAGTTTCTTACAAGTATCATCCCTGCAGGACAAGGAATAGCTAAACATGCTTTACTACACACCGTAGCTCACCGGCGTCAAAATGTAAACAAATGCCATTGGTGGATCTGCACCTGACATCCACTGTAATGATACCAAGTACAAGAGTGTATCTAGTCGATACTACTATATAGGGTTGTACAGTATACCAGTATTAGTACAGTACCGCGATACTAATGAATCATATTCGGTACTATACCGCCTCTGAAAAGTACCAGAATATTTACGTCAAGCGTCATCCCTGTAGGACGAGTGATAGCTAAACATGCATCACTACACACCGCAGCTCACCGGAGCCATAACATCGGATGCATCAAAAATGGTCTATAGTTGAAAAAAGTCAAGACAAGATGCCACTATACCCAATCAGCAACCATCGAGAGGATCATCTTAACTTTTAGCACACTGCAGACAAGTGAATGAAGAGCATACTTAGTCAACAGCCATACATGTCACACTAAGAGTGGCAGTATGAACAATGCCAACACTGTCATAAATATGTGCCATATAGTGAAACCACACTAAACGATAACGACAAACCCATTTTGGGAGAATATTTGCACCGCAACACAACATAAACACTATAGAAAAAAATCCCGGAATTTACAGTATAAACAAACGCCATTGGTGGATCTACACCTGACATCCACTGTAATGATACCAAGTACAAGAGCATATCTTGTCTATACTACTATGATTATGTCAATATTTATTGGCATCACACCATCTTCTTTTTTTAAAATTGTATTTATATTATGTTTATAAAGTCAAGAAATGTGTCCCTGGACACTTGAGGACTTTGAATATGACCAATGTATGATCCTGTAACTACTTGGTCTTGGATTGATACCCAAATTTGTGGTATCATCCAAAACTAATGTAAAGTATCGAACAACAGAAGAATAAGTGATTATTACATTTTAACAGAAGTGCAGATAGAACATGTTAAAAGAGAAAGTAAGCAGATATTAACAGTAAATGAACAAGTAGATTAATCATTCATTTTCTCCCACTTGTCCTTAATAATTTAGACAAAATAATAGGTAGATGAATTAAACAATATGTTACTGCATATGTCAGCAGCTAAATTAGGAGTCCTTGTTTGTTTACTTACTACTGATGGACAAGTTGTCTTGTATCACTATTTTATTTAAGGACAAACTTGCAAAAGAAACATATGTCCAAAGATTTATTTTGTTAAAATAAAGCCATTAATGCAATTTTTTGTGGTCCCCTTTATTTAGAAAACTATCGAAAAGTATCAAAATATTTTTAGTACCAGTACCAAAATATTGGTATTGGGACAACACTAATACTATGATAACATGGATATTTTTTAGCATCACAACATCTTCTTTCATTAAAAAAAAAGGATATTATGTTCATAAACTCAGGAAATATGTCCCTGGACACATGAGGACTTTGAATATGACCAATGTATGATCCTGTAACTACTTGGTATCGGATTAATACCCAAATTTGTGGTATCATCCAAAACTAATGTAAAGCATCCAAACAACAAAATAATAAATGATTATTACATTTTAACAGAAGTGTAGATAGAACATGTTAAAAGAGAAAGTAAGCAGATATTAACAGTAAATGAACAAGTAGATTATTAGTTAATGTTTACCACTTGTCCTTAATAATTTTGACAAAATAATAGAATGATAAATGACACAATATGTTACTGCATATGTCAGCAGCTAAACTAGGAGCCTTTGTTTGTTTACTTATTAATGAAAGACAAGTTGTCTAGTATGTTCACTATTTTATTTAAGGACAAACTTGCAATAATAAACATATGTTTAATGTACCCTAAGATTTTTTGTTAATATAAAGCCAATAATGCAAATTTTTTGTGGTCCCCTTTTTCAGAAAAGTGTTGAAAAGTACCAAAAAATATCAAAATCATTTTAGTACCGGTACCGGTACCAAAATATTGGTATCAGGACAACACCAATATGAATATACCTACTCCCTAAGCATGAATACTTCCCGCCGAGCTTCTATCACTGATATTTTATTTAGATGGAAACATGAATGTCACCAGGCGGCTCGGCAGCACAGTTGGACGCTCCCCGTCGTTCCCTCAACCGCCCCGAGGCCTGCCGCGAAAGGGTGGCAGTTATTGCCGATCAAACCTGTGACATTCCCCTGTGCAATTAATCAAACATTTTTGACATATACAGGTTGTTCAATTATCTCTCATGTCAGCCAGACAAGGACTTGTTTCAAGGACTCGAAAACAATCAAAGAAGAGGACACACTGTCAGGAAAGACTTGGTAAAAAAAAACAAAAAAAAAACTTTCTCTCTGCCACCGCGGTGACACTGGAAAGGCCTTCGAATGAGCTACCCAGCTCGCACGCGAGCGGCGGCATCTGGACGCGATTGAGCTGAAATCGGGGCTTCAAACGTTAAACGCTCACGCCTCGATGGGCATGATGCGATCCATTTAGAGGCGAGAGATGCGGAAAAGCAACTGTTAGCCGACAAAGTAACGCGGCGAGGCAACATCTGCCGCTTGATGGATGTTTCCACTTAAAGAACGCAGCCCCTCCAACACACACACACACACACACACACACACACACACACACACACACACACACACACACACAAGTGTGTGTTAATGGCGCGCTTGACCTCTTTAGGGTTTCACGACGGCTAATTTCAAGCCAATTTCCTGCATTATTGAGTAAAACACTGCCGACATTTATTTAATTGGATTGTGCTGCTGGATTTAGCTTTTTAGGAAGGAATGAGCTGCCTTGGGACAACAAGGACAACTGGAATGTCCCTTTTTGTTTATCACTGCAACTTTGCGTGCTTATACCTTAACAACTGCTTTGACCAGGGCTGTCAAATCATTCATTTTATGAATGAATTATTAATTACTAAATGATTAAATAAATACATATGCATTCCATTCATCATTTTCAGTTTTAAGGGGCTCCTTGACAATCGATACAACTGAATAGAAGGCTAATTAGGGTGATTCCATCCAAACGACTGTTGGCAGAGCTGTAAGTTAAGTTAAAGTCCCTGCGATAGTCACACACTAGGTGTGGTGAAATTATCCTCTGCATTTGACTCCTGGGAGGTGAGGGGAGCAGTGGGGAGCAGTGGGCAGCAGCGGTGGCCGCGCTCGGGAATCAATTGGTGATTTAACCCCCAATTCCAACCCTTGATGTGTGAGGCAGTGGGTCCCATTTTATTAGTCTTTGGTATGACTTGGCCGGGATTTGAATGCACAACCTTCCAGTCTCAGAAAAGACACTCCAAACACAAGGCCACTGAGCAGGTCTTCATGTAGTCTTTAGGTAAATCATTAAATGTAACTTTACCCGATCAAAAACACTCAGGTGAGTCTTGATACCAATATTTTTGATCCAGCCACAAAAACATAATTTGTAGATCTTCATGTTTTTCCAAGTTTTCATCTTGTCGTGTAGAATGTCGTCTGGAGCACCAGAAGGTTCGACATGACTGGGAATGCGACCGACAGAATGTATTTATTTATGTTGATAACGTATAGGAATTCATTTCCATTGCATAGTTTGATTTTTGGCTGTTTGCCTCTAATGATGAGATCTAAGCACCTTGCATGCTCAAATAGTTTGCACTCCGTTTGATACACAGTCGCCATATTGGTTTGGTCGCCCACCAGTTTCTTTACTTCCGTTCAAAAGTCATGTGACTGAATTACAACATCTAGAACAAAACCATTGTTGCCGTGGCATGCACCTCTTATGTTCATTTAAGTGGGAATTTCCTTTGTTACATCAGAATAAATGGTTTGAGTCCGGCACCAAGCGGACTAGATCCGACCGATCGAAGTCTATGAGCAGGAACTGATTGAAGCCTGCTCAGGCGAGAGGCAAAAAGTCTTCTAAGACAAACTAAGCAGTCCAGTTATAATTGATTCAATGCCCTAAGAATATGCATCCTGACGTCTGAACCCAGTCTGATCCGTGGTTGACGTCCCAGTTTTTCAAATTGAGTTTCCCATCGGTAAACAACAGCAACTGAATGAATTTTCTGTACCTAGTTACCATTCCTGTTCTATGGTCCTCATGATAAAAAAAACATTTAGCAATATTCAATGTATTATTAAAGTTCAAATTAAACTACCACTGATAGTCACACACACACTAGGTGTGAAAAATTATTCTCTGTATTTGACATATCACCCTTGTTCACCCCCTGGGAGGTGATTTAACCCCCAATTCCAACCCTTGATGTGTGAGGCAATGGGTCCCATTTTATTAGTCTTTGGTATGACTCGGCCGGGGTTTGAACTCACGACCTTCCAGTCTCAGGACGGACACTCCAACCACAAGGCCACTGAGCAGGTCTTCATGAAGTCTTCAGGTAAATCATTAAATGTAACTTTACCCAAGCAATAACACTCAGGTGAGTCTTGATACCAATATTTTTGATCCAGCCACACAAAAATAATTTGTAGATCTCCATGTTTTTCCAAGTTTTCATCTTGTCATGTAGAATGTCGTCTGGAGCACCAGAAGGTTCGACATGTCTAGAAATGCGACCGACAGATAATCCTTGAGATCACTCAACAATTTGATGATTTAATGATGAGATCTAAGCACCTTGCATGCTCAAATAGTTTGCACTCCGTTTGATGCACGGCCGCCATATTGGTTTGGTCGTCCACCGGTTCGTTTACTTCCGTTCAAAAGTCATGTGACTGAATACAATGCATAGAACAAAACCATTCTTGCCGTAACACACACAGGTTAGAAATATTACGTCTCTACTTTCTATAATGACGTTAAATAGCAGACTGTTACGGCTCAGGCTCCTGCCAATGCCTCTCATCCGTCTGTGCGCTCCAGTGAGCGCACATCGGGACACGCCCACGGGCGCGCACATCCAGGAGCGGGCAGTGCCGCGGCAGCCGCCAGCTGCAAACGATCACCGGCTATCAGCACACCTGCACGTAATGAAGGACCTGCCTTCATAAGCTCGCATAACCTGCCAGGCGGGCCAGAGTATAATCTTCCGTACCTGTGTAAGCATCCAGTGTCTGGCCATCCCGCGATCCCCTGCGACTTCTGTGTTTCCGTTGTGTCTGATTTCCTGTTGTCTTCCCGCAGCACTTCCTGTGTTCCCCTGTGATCCCTTGTTGTTCCCCTTGCTTCCCCGGACTGCCTTTTGGATTCTCGACCTCCCGCTTGGACTTTCTCGGATCACCTGCCTGCCCCCTGGACTTCCTCGTATCTAATTCAACACTTTGGTAATACACACTTCAGTTAAAATACTACACATAGTCTTACACCATACACACCCTTGGATCTAGTTCACACTCCATTTCCTTCATCCATCCATCCATCCATTTTCTACCGCTTATTCCCTTCGGGGTCGCGGGGGGTGCTGGTGCCTATCTCAGCTACAATCGGGCGGAAGGCGGGGTACACCCTGGACAAGTCGCCACCTCATCACAGGGCCAACACAGATAGACGGACAACATTCAAACTCACATTCACACACTAGGGCCAATTTAGTGTTGCCAATCAACTTATCCCCAGGTGCATGTCTTTGGAGGTGGGAGGAAGCCGGAGTACCCGGAGGGAACCCACGCAGTCACGGGGAGAACATGCAAACTCCACACAGAAAGATCCCGAGGCTGGGATTGAACTCATGACTACTCAGGACCTTCGTATTGTGAGGCAGACGCACTAACCCCTCTGCCACCGTGCTGCCACTCCATTTCCTTAGTTTATTAAATTAGTCTTGTTTGTTATTATTATATATATTGAATATTTATATATTTATAATAAATAATTGTACATACTTCCCCCTGGTGCCTGTTTGCCGTCACCTCCCCTTAGTGATACATAACACAGACAGCATCAAGAAATTATCCTATATTGTGCTATGAACATGACCCGACTAACAAGAAGGTCTCGGCGCGGATGCAGGTCCGAAGCAAAGACAGACCGGCGGGAGAGAGTTTTTTCAAAGGAATTTTCAGACGGCAAAGCATGGAAACATAACTTTAAAAATGTAGTGGCTTTCATTCAGAAGGAAGGAGTTTCAAATCCTAAGGAAAAGACGGTTTGTGCTCCAGCCGATACTGTTCCAGTTGAAGGTTGCTATTTTTCTGGACTATCCAGCCAATTGTGTGGAATACAGAGTTATTGTTTATCAGTTTGGCGCTCACAAATGCACCCTGAAGAGGTTTGTGTACGCTTTATTATTTTCCTTGTAGTATACACTGTATTGCCAAAGTATTTGGCCACCTGCCTTGACTCACATATGAACTTGAAGAGCCATCCCATTCCTAACCCATATGGTTCAATATGATGTTGGTCCACCTTTTGCAGCTATTACAGCTTCAACTCTTCTGGGAAGGCTGTCCACAAGGTTGCCGAGTGTGTTTATAAGAATTTTACACCATTCTTCTAAAAGCGCATTGGTGAGGTCACACGCTGATGTTGGTGGAGAAGGCCTGGCTCTCAGTCTCCGTTCTAATTCATCCCAAAGGTGTTCTATCGGGTTCAGGTCAAGACTCTGTGCAGGCCAGTCGAATTCATCCACACCAGACTCTGTTATCCATGTCTTTATGGAGCTTGCTTTGTGCACTGGTGCACAGTCATGTTGGAAGAGGAAGGGGCCCGCTCCAAACTGTTCCTACAAGGTTGGGAGCATGCAATTGTCCAAAATGTTTTGGTATCCTGGAGCATTCAAAGTTCATTTCACTGGAACTAACGGGCCAGCCCATCTCCTTAAAAACAACCCCACACCATTATTCCTTCTCCACCAATTTTCACACTTGTCCATCAGATTGCCAGATGGAAAAGCGCGATTAATCCCTCCAGAGAACACAGTCTCCACTGCTCTATCAATCGTTGCTTACGTTTCGTTTATTAAATGGTATTTGCTTCCAGGTTATAATGCGCGCCTAGAGACTGGTGCATGAGCGATACAAAGGATACCCTCCAAAGGCACACACCCACCCGAGAGATCTGGTTTTCAATTGTATGATCCAGGTGTGTTCAAAAACCGAACACAATCAGATTAAGGTGTTTCCATGGGTTGTAGGATGCTTCTTTAGAGCCAAACTATTTGAGGGATCGGACTCTGTATCAACACTGGTGCCCAAAGAAACACGACACTGTACGCCATGAACACTGCTCGTTAACTGAATGGATGCCTCGCCGCTTCTCCCAGGCATATTTTCACACGCTCGCATAATGACGGCTGCAATTGACCGCGAACATCCTCCTCTGCCATTTAATGGTTCGTAATCAAGAAATGCAACAATAATGGAGGGCCTCACCTGTTCCGTGACTTGCTCGTTACTCTTGCAAATGTACGTAATGATTACAAATGAAATGTGACAGAGGAACCTCCCACCTAATTGGATATAGAAAATGAGACCTTGATGGCCTCCTTGTTCCCTCAGGAGTGTTTTCTGTGAGCAATGGACACGCAGGGTGGGCCCGGGGCTATGTATGGTAATTGTCGCCATGTTGGATGTTTGCATTTAGCAACCGTATCATCATCATTAGAAGAAAATGCAGCTCAGCCAAACTGCTGCGTCTTCTTCTTCCACCCACAGAGTTGTTATTGATGTGTTCACGGCTTGTTTTCGGTTTGAACGGAGGGCCCCACGCCTTGATTGTTCACCACCTCCTGCCGGGCGCCGCATGACATCTCTTTTAAAGAGAGCGGAGGGGAAAGCATAGGAAAAAGAGTTCGGGAACCATCGGTCCTCAGACCACCGAGGGTATGTTTACATGACAATGAGCAAGTAAAGGCAATTCATTTTTCTTTGTCCGTTTGAAAAGTTTAGTACAAGCGGCACAAGTACAGGCGGTACACTAAGACGGTTCATGCCTCAGAGCACAACATCCTGATCAACTCGATGCTAAGGAGATGTGCTGCACTGCTTGAGGCAAATGTTGGTTGCGGCAGATACTGACTGCTTTTCTGACCTCCCCGGACCACGACCCAAAACAGTTAACATGCAAATCCTGGATTTGCCACCCTAAGACACAAATGTGCAATAATCATGCTATCTTATCAGCATCTTGAGAGCCCACACCTGACCACAGAACTTTCCTCCAGAAGGTCCTATCTTTGTCCACGTGATGTCAGATGAAACAAAAATTGAGCTGTTTGGCCACAATACCCAGCAATATGTTTGGAGGAGAAAATGTGAGGCCTTTAATCCCAGGGACACCATGCCCACCGTCAAGCATGGTGGTGGTAGTATTATGCTCTGGGCTTGGTGTGCTGCCAATGGAACTGGTGCTTCAAATGGGACAATGAAAAAGGAGGATTACCTCCATATTGTTCAGGACAACCTAAAATCATCAGCCTGGAGGTTGGGTCTTGGGCGCAGTTGGGTGTTCCAACAGGACAATGACCCCAAACACACGTCAAAAGTGGTAAAGGAATGGCTAAATCAGGTTAGAATTAAGGTTTTAGAATGGATTTCCCAAAGTCCTGACTTAAAAGTGTACAATGCTGAGAAAACAAGTCCATGTCAGAAAACCAACAAATTTAGCTGAACTGCACCAATTTTGTCAAGAGGAGTGGTCAAAAATTCAAGCAGAAGCTTGTGGATGGCTACCAAAAGCGCCTTATTGCAGTGAAACTTGCCAAGGGACATGTAAGCAAATATTAACATTGCTGTATGTATACTTTTGACCAGGCAGATTTGCTCACATTTTCAGTAGAGCCATAATAAATTCATAAAAGAACCAAACTTCATGAATTTTTTTGTGACCAACAAGTATGTGCTCCAATCACTCTATCACAAAAAAATAAGAGTTGTAGAAATGATTGGAAACTCAAGACAGCCATGACATTATGTTCTTTACAAGTGTATGTAAACTTTGGATCCCGACTGTACACACACACACACATATATATATATATATATATATATATATATATATATATATATATATATATATATATATATATATATATATATATATATATACACACAAATGCATATATATATATATATATATATATATATATATATATATATATATATATATATATATATATATATATATATATATACACACATATGCATATATATATATATATATATATATATATATATTTATTTTTTTAATATATATACATATACATATATATATATACATACATATATATATATATATATATATATATACACACAAATGCATATATATATATATATATATATATATATATATATATATATATATATATATATATATACACACATATGCATATATATATATATATACTAACCCATTTATATATGTAAAAAAAAAAATCTAACATGATTTAGTGGTTGCGGTAGTACGTTTTTTTTGGGATGACCATATTGTGTGTGTGTGTGTGTGTGTGTGTGTGATCGATTTTGTCTTTAAACAAATAAGGCAACATTTGCAACTGCAACCAACTATTTTTTTGCAACCCACCTGAATTGAATTACAACGTAGAGCGTGATAATATTTTAGTTTGTACAACGCACTGCCAGATGTGCAGAAAATCTACAACAACAACAAACAAAGGAGATGATTCTGCTCTTGTTTAGTGGCTTCAGTGAGCCTTTTTTTGCACTGCACATCCTTTTCAATCTGGGCTTCAAACTTGAAATCGCTACTGTCAACTCTTGCTCAACGTTGGGATGAAATATAAGCCAGAGATATATACTTTGTGAATTGGGTTATTTACACAGAAAGATCGCAAATGTTTATTTACATACCTTAATTTTTTCCAAACGGTGTCTGTGACACGGCAGTAAAACGGCTCATCAAACAAAATATAAGTCATTGCCATGGACCCACTAGCTGCGGAAACTAGCTTTTCAATCAGCTAAACATACTGTATTGTGGAACTGAAACAATACAATGTCATTCTAAGTTAATAATACTAACACAGACACTCGTAAATGTGTTAGCATATTAGCTAATGCTAACAACAATAGCTTCATTACGTTACAATAGTACATCCAAATATGCATGAAAACACTCCTACAGACATCACACATGGGATTGTTTTAGTTATATTGTAAAACTTACAAACGTTGCTTGGAGTGATTAATGAAGAATCCATTCGAGTAAAAACGCAGTGGAAGAATCGTACACGGAACAGCACTTGTACTTCCGGTTAAATGTTGAGTCTAAACAGAAGAGCACTGCAGCACCTGCAGTGAACAAAGTCATCCAAATGACCATGAATTGATTAACATGGACCCCGACTTAAACAAGTTGAAAAACTTATTCGGGTGTTACCATTTAGTGGATAATTTTACGGAATATGTACTAAACTGTGCAATCTACTAACGCAAGTTTCAATTAAAAAAATAAATGGCGCCAAAGCACTAAAAATACCAACAATTTGCAATGTCTATTTATTTTATTTTTTTTAACTATTTACATTATGGCTGTCAGCGAAGAAAAATCCAGAAATTCTCCACAGCGTTTTATAAGACACAGTGTCACGGCCCGGGCGCACCCCAGTGCGCATTCATCTGTGCGCTGCGCTGGACGCACCTCCAAGAGTGCGCCACTCCGGCTGCATTCAATCAACAATCTACACACCTGTCGCTGATGAGCTCTACTGCCTTCTTAAGCCAGCGCAACCTGCCATCCTGGGCCAGAACGTAGCGACCAGTTGCTGTACAGTAAGCCGAAATTATCCAAGCTATATGCGCACTCTCTCTCTCTGTGTCTCCCCCTCCGTGTTGATTGGTCTCGCGTCCCCCTTGTCATCCTCCAGTAGCATTCCTCTGTTCCCGCGTTACGAGCTGTGTGTCTCGTCTCCCTGTGTTCCCCTCTGGTTCTCTGGCTGCCCCTTCTGGATTTTGACCTCTCGCCTGGACACTGACTTTGACGCCTCTCTTTTGGCCTTGACTTCCTGCCTGCTCACGGACCTCCGAGCCAGCCTTGCCCCTTTTGGACTTACGCCTCTCGCTCAACACTACTGGTAACACACTACAGTTAATTTCCACACATAGTCGCACACCCCCACACATTCTGGATTAGTCACAATTCCTTCATTTGGTAATATATAGTGTTTAATAATAAATATAGAGCTAAACGACGTCCCTGCTGTGTCTGTGCCGCCTTCTTCCCCTGTACACACGTAACACACAGGGTTCAAAGCGTTGGAAAAAAGTAGCGGCTTATAGTATTATACATAAACTGGACATCGTACGGATTTTCCACCAAGTTAACTACCGTATCCAACATACACAGATCAGACTACATCAATTCTATGCATTCACACGAAGCATCTCTCAGCTAAAGTCCACAGAGCAAATGTGTCATGTGACATTTCCCGTTGCCATGGCGTCCGCAGGCGTCGCTCACGTGCAACTCTCACCTGGCAGACCGTGTGAAACCCGTCACGTTAGTATAGGGACGTGCTCCAAGATCAACTCTCAAAAAGAAAGAAAAAAATAATCGCCGGCGTCCAAACCTCCGCACCCCGGCGGGCCCGCTATAGCGCAATGATGATTTATTTATTGTGCCGCTCCGCCTCCCTCACCGACGCCACGTGAATGATTCATGAGTTAATTCATACAGTAAACAACAAAAGGTGAAACAGTCCGCGCGCCCGGCGCAAGCTTCAGAGGATATTGCACGACCCCTGTTGCTAAGCGCCACGCCGCGTATATACAGTACGCTCATGAAGCATTTATAAGCCGTTTGAAGTCAACTTCAGGACGCGTCACAGATGTTGTATCTAAGTCCAACTTACCAGAGCGAGAGAAAAATATACATTCTGTTTACAGAATTCAAAGCAACGCAAACCCTAAAACTGATTGTTTTTGTAAGGCGAGGCCTTTGACTAAGTCTCTAATTGAAGGCTCTCGTTAGCGTCATGAAAGTAGCAAACTGAACATCTAACGGAATCATAAATGTGTCCACATCACCGGGTGACCCTTCTGATATTACCCGTTGACGATGATCCGGAATATCCCACGGGATCAATAAAGTTTTTAATGACTTTAGACTTTGCTTTATTTACAGAATGTGCAACTTTCAACAACTTCCAACACCATTTGATTGCAATTCCTGGGTTGATGAGTTGATTCAAAATCGATGCTCGATATATTTGATTCACGCATATTAGTACATTTTAAATATGAAATCAGATATGAATTACATTTTTTTTTAGCCCGCATCTAATAGGAGCCTGTGCGTTAATAACACAAGCTGTCTCTTGGTTAATTACATTTTTCCCAAACTACAAAGTGCACCCGGATATAAGCCGCACCCACTAAATTTTAGAAGAAAAGAATAGGTGTCCATATATTAGCCGCACCGGTCTATAAGCCGCAGATATATACGTTGTTACACAGAAACATTTTGTAAATGTTTATGTACATACCTTAATTTGTTTCCAAACGGTGTCTGTAACACGGCAGTAAAACGGCTGATCAAACAAAACAGAGGACATCGTCATGGACCCACTAGCTGCGGAAGCTAGCTCTCCAAAAAGCTAAACAGACTCAATAACTCCACGTTGACGTTTTGGTGAATTTATTGAGGAATTTGTGAAACTGAAACATTACAAAAATAATGCCGTTGTAAATTAATAATAACTGGGAAAAAAAAGCACTACCCATAAATGGAAGGACACCTGAAGTGAGCAAACTTGTCCATAAGATGGCGCCATAAAACACTTTCTCTGTGTATTTGCTGTTTTTTTTTAAACAATTATTTGTATGGCTGTTATTGGACAAAAATCAATGTATTAGTTGCAGTTTTTAATGACTTTAGACTTTGGAGTTTGCTATATTTACAGAATGTGCAACTTCCAACAACTCCATTTGATTTCCAACTTCCTGGGTTGATGATTTGATTCAAAATCAATTCTCGATACATTTGATTCACGCAGTTTGATTCTTGAAAAATATTAGTACATTTGAATGTGAAATCAGATATGATTTTTTTTTTTTTTCAGCCGGCATCTAATAGGAGCCTGTGTGTTAACAACACAAGCCGTCTCTTGGCTAATTACCATATTTACCAAACTACAGAGTATATAAACCGCACCCACTAAATTTTAGAAGAAAAGAATAGGTGTCCATATATAAGTCGCAGATATATATGTTGTGAAATTAGTTATTTACACAGAAACATTTTGTAAATGTTTATTTGCATACATTATTTGTTTCCAAACGGTCTATGTAACACGACAGTAAAACGGCTGATCAAACAAAACAGAAGTCATAGGCATGGACCCACTAGCTGCGGAAGCTAGCTCTCCAATCAGCTAAACAGACTCAATAACTCCACGGCAATGTTTTGGTGGATTTACCGAGGAATTTGTGAAACTAAAACCATACAAAAGTAATGCCGTTGTAAGTTAATAATACGAACACAGACACTCGTAAACGTGTTAGCATATTAGCTAATGCTAACAACACAAGCATCATTACATTACGATAGCACGTACAAATATGCATTAAAACACTCCTACAGACATCACACATGGGACGGTTTAGTAAGTAAAAAAATGTTTAATTATATTGCAAAACTTAAAAACCTTGCTCGGAGTGCTGAATGAAGAATCCATACAAGTTGAATCGCTATGCAAAGCTGGAACACGAACAGGGCACTCCGGTTAAAAAAAACAAAAAACACTACCCGTAAATGGAAGGACACCTGCAGTGAGCAAATGTGTCCATAAGATGGTGCCATAAAACACTTTTTTTGTCGTATTTACTGGGGTTTTTTTAAAACTATTTTTATTATGGCTGTTGTCGGAGAAAAGCTGCACTGTCTTCTGCAGGGTTCAAAGTGTAAAAAAAGTAGCGGCTTATAGTCCTGAATTTATGGTATTAAAAATTCGGGTTATGAGTCTGCTCGCTGTGAGTTGGTGTACCTAATGTCCCGGTGAACCCCGTATGATATGACCAAAACTTCCGTTCTTACTCGCTAGCATTATCGTTCTAGCTAAAGATAGGCATTACTTTGATTTGTAGACCATACGAGAACAAAGAACGGGAAAGTGTTGGACGGTGCTGAGAAGAAATTGTGGAAAATCACAACCGAGATGTACAATTAGATGACTTGGTACGAGGCTACAAGCATTGATGTTTACAATCTGCATCATTCCAAAGCAGAAAGAGCTAAGGGCGTTAGAACATACTTAAACGGCGGATGTTATCCGATTAAAAAAATGTAAACGCTGCAGATGGTGTGTTTGACAGAGTAGTAAAATCCAAGGTAGGTTTTGCAAACTATTAGTACAATACTTTACAAAACTACCATAGTTGTTTCAATTGCATTGTACATAAAACAAAAGTAGTTATCTACAAGTTACAAGTTCTTATTAAAAAGCATGCAAAGCACGGAATAAATTGATTTCAATTGATTTCAACAGGGAACGGATCATCAATGTAAGATCCAGGTGTACCTAATGTACCAAAGTGAGTGTACATAAATGTATTATTTGCGTCCATTTTAATGTACAAGGCAAAATCAAACGGGGAAGGTCACACAAAAATATAAATAGAGGGAATATAAATTGAAAGAGTAAATTAAACCAAATTTCTAGATATAATGATTGATGATAAAATGAACTGGAAATCTCATGTAAAAATTATACAACGTAAAGTAGCAAGAAAAACGTCAATAAAAAATACATTTAGGAATAAATATAGTGTTACCATATCTGAGTGATTGTGTAGAAATATCCGCCTTGACGCTATCAGGAACAGGCTGTTCTGAAAAACACCCTCGAGGACACCTCAACGATGGACGCTTTTGACTTCCCTTTCTCTCAACAACACCTGGTGTCAAACTTTGAGATCGGCCCCAGTCCACAAAAACATTTCAACATCACACCCAAAACAATTGGGCATACATGCACGCACCGCCCCTTCTCCAACCAACTCCCCGTCCCTCTGTTGCGAGTTTTTTGCGATTACATGTAACGTGTTATGTGTGCATTGCAAATGAGGTTTTTTTCCCTTGGACTCAGTCTGGACCCCCTCCTGTGGGTCCAGCCTTTGACTGATATTTTTCTACTCTTCCCCCCCTTTCCCAATATCACCTTTTTCCCACCTTTTTTTAAGGAGCGCCGTAAAAATGGCTGCGCCGTTGGCGGCCTCATCTTGTCTCCCTGTAACGTATGTCTGCTCTCAGTGGCACTGTGCCAAAAATGTACTTTTCAGTTCTTATGTGTCTTGTGCATGTTAAGAATTGACAATAAATCATCTTGAATCTTGAAATATGGGGAAACAACTACAAAAGTACACTTCATTCATTAAAGGTGGTAAAAAGATCAGTTAGAATAATTAATAAGGTTGGATACAGAGAACATACAAACCCTTCATTCATTGAATCAAAAATACTGAATAGTAAATTTGCAAAC
>NC_084758.1:29529652-29584652 GCF_033978785.1 Entelurus aequoreus
ACTATTATGTTAGATCCACTATGGACTGGACTCTCACACTAATATGTTAGATCCACTATGGACTGGACTCTCACTATTATGTTAGATCCACTATGGACTGAACTCTCACTATTATATTAGATCCACTATGGACTGGACTCTCACAATATGATGTTAGATCCACTATGGACTGGACTCTCACTATTATATTAGATCCACTATGGACTGGACTCTCATTATTATGTTAGATCCACTATGGACTGGACTCTCTCACTATTATGTTAGATCCACTATGGACTGGACTCTCACACTATTATGTTAGATCCACTATGGACTGGACTCTCACTATTATAATAGATCCACTATGGACTGGACTCTCACTATTATATTAGATCCACTATGGACTGGACTCTCACAATATTATGTTAGATCCACTATGGACTGACTGGACTCTCACTATTATATTAGATCCACTATGGACTGGACTCTCACAATTTTATGTTAGATCCACTATGGACTGACTGGACTCTCACTATTATATTAGATCCACTATGGACTGGACTCTCACAATATTATGTTAGATCCATTATGGACTGGACTCTCACTATTATGTTAGATCCACTATGGACTGGACTCTCTCACTATTATATTAGATCCACTATGGACTGGACTCTCTCACTATTATATTAGATCCACTATGGACTGGACTCTCACACTCTTATGTTAGATCCACTATGGACTGGACTCTCACTATTATATTAGATCCACTATGGACTGGACTCTCATTATTATGTTAGATCCACTATGGACTGGACTCTCTCACAATTATGTTAGATCCACTATGGACTGGACTCTCACACTATCATGTTAGATCCACTATGGACTGGACTCTCACTATTATGTTAGATCCACTATGGACTGGACTCTCACTATTATATTAGATCCACTATGGACTGGACTCTCACAATATTATGTTAGATCCACTATGGACTGACTGGACTCTCACTATTATATTAGATCCACTATGGACTGGATTCTCACAATATTATGTTAGATCCATTATGGACTGGACTCTCACTATTATGTTAGATCCACTATGGACTGGACTCTCTCACTATTATATTAGATCCACTATGGACTGGACTCTCTCACTATTATATTAGATCCACTATGGACTGGACTCTCACTATTATGTTAGATCCACTATGGACTGGACTCTCACACTCTTATGTTAGATTCACTATGGACTGGACTCTCACTATTATGTTAGATCCACTATGGACTAGACTCTCACGCTATTATGTTAGATCCACTATGGACTGGACTCTCACACTATTATGTTAGATCCACTATGGACTGGACTCTCACACTATTATGTTAGATCCACTAGGGACTGGACTCTCACTATTATGTTAGATCCACTATGGATTGGACTCTCACAGTATTATGTTAGATCCACTATGGACTGGACTCTCACTATTATGTTAGATCCACTATGGACTAGACTCTCACACTATTATGTTAGATCCACTCTGGACTGGACTCCCACACTATTATGTTAGATCCACTATGGACTGGACTCTCACACTAATATGTTAGATCCACTATGGACTGGACTCTCACTATTATGTTAGATCCACTATGGACTGAACTCTCACTATTATATTAGATCCACTATGGACTGGACTCTCACAATATGATGTTAGATCCACTATGGACTGGACTCTCACTATTATATTAGATCCACTATGGACTGGACTCTCATTATTATGTTAGATCCACTATGGACTGGACTCTCTCACTATTATGTTAGATCCACTATGGACTGGACTCTCACACTATTATGTTAGATCCACTATGGACTGGACTCTCACTATTATAATAGATCCACTATGGACTGGACTCTCACTATTATATTAGATCCACTATGGACTGGACTCTCACAATATTATGTTAGATCCACTATGGACTGACTGGACTCTCACTATTATATTAGATCCACTATGGACTGGACTCTCACAATTTTATGTTAGATCCACTATGGACTGACTGGACTCTCACTATTATATTAGATCCACTATGGACTGGACTCTCACAATATTATGTTAGATCCATTATGGACTGGACTCTCACTATTATGTTAGATCCACTATGGACTGGACTCTCTCACTATTATATTAGATCCACTATGGACTGGACTCTCTCACTATTATATTAGATCCACTATGGACTGGACTCTCACACTCTTATGTTAGATCCACTATGGACTGGACTCTCACTATTATGTTAGATCCACTATGGACTGAACTCTCACTATTATATTAGATCCACTATGGACTGGACTCTCACACTATGATGTTAGATCCACTATGGACTGGACTCTCACTATTATATTAGATCCACTATGGACTGGACTCTCATTATTATGTTAGATCCACTATGGACTGGACTCTCTCACAATTATGTTAGATCCACTATGGACTGGACTCTCACACTATCATGTTAGATCCACTATGGACTGGACTCTCACTATTATGTTAGATCCACTATGGACTGGACTCTCACTATTATATTAGATCCACTATGGACTGGACTCTCACAATATTATGTTAGATCCACTATGGACTGACTGGACTCTCACTATTATATTAGATCCACTATGGACTGGATTCTCACAATATTATGTTAGATCCATTATGGACTGGACTCTCACTATTATGTTAGATCCACTATGGACTGGACTCTCTCACTATTATATTAGATCCACTATGGACTGGACTCTCTCACTATTATATTAGATCCACTATGGACTGGACTCTCACACTCTTATGTTAGATTCACTATGGACTGGACTCTCACTATTATGTTAGATCCACTATGGACTAGACTCTCACGCTATTATGTTAGATCCACTATGGACTGGACTCTCACACTATTATGTTAGATCCACTATGGACTGGACTCTCACTATCATGTTAGATCCACTTTGGACTGGACTCTCACTATTATATTAGATCCACTATGGACTGGACTCTCACACTATTATGTTAGATCCACTATGGACTGGACTCTCACTATTATATTAGATCCACTATGGACTGGACTCTCACTATTATGTTAGATCCACTATGGACTGGACTCTCTCACTATTATATCAGATCCACTATGGACTGGACTCTCACTATTATGTTAGATCCACTATGGACTGGACTCACACTATTATGCTAGATCCACTATGGACTGGACTCTCACTACTATATTAGATCCACTATGGACTGGACTCTCACAATATTATGCTAGATCCACTATGGACTGGACTCTCACTATTATGTTAGATCCACTATGGACTAGACTCTCACACTATTATGCTTGATCCACTATGGACTGGACTCTCACTATTATGTTAGATTCACTACGGACTGGACTCTCACTATTATGTTAGATCCACTATGGATTGGACTCTCTCACTATTATGTTAGATCCACTGTGGACTGGACTCTCACTATTACGTTAGATCCACTATGGACTGGACTCTCACAATATTATGTTAGATTCACTATGGACTGGACTCTCACTATTATATTAGATCCACTATGGACTGGACTCTCACTATTATGTTAGATCCACTATGGACTGGACTCTCTCACTATTATATTAGATCCACTATGGACTGGACTCTCACTATTATATTAGATCCACCATGGACTGGACTCTCACACTATTATGTTAGATCCACTATGAACTGGACTCTCACTACTATATTAGATCCACTATGGACTGGACTCTCACAATATTATGCTAGATCCACTATGGACTGGACTCTCACTATTATGTTAGATCCACTATGGACTAGACTCTCACACTATTATGCTTGATCCACTATGGACTGGACTCTCACTATTATGTTAGATCCACTATGGATTGGACTCTCTCACTATTATGTTAGATCCACTATGGACAAGACTCTCACACTATTTTGTTTGATCCACTATGGACTGGACTCCCACTATTACGTTAGATCCACTATGGACTAGACTCTCACAATATTATGCTAGATCCACTCGACGTCCATTGCACCGGTCACCCAGGGAGGGGATCCCAAAATCTGCGGTCCCCTCCAAGGTTTCTCATCGTCATCCTATTGGGTGTTTGTTTTTTCTTGCCCTGATGTGGGATCTGAGCCAAAGATGCCGTTTTGGCTTGTGCAGCCCTTTGAGACACTTGTGATTTAGGGCTATATAAGTAAACATTGATTGATGAATGAAGAATTGATACGAGTAAAAAAGCTCTGGATGAATCGTAGCCGGAACAGCACTTGTGCTTCCGGTTAAATGTTAAGTCGAAACAGAAGAGCACTGCAGCACCTGAATTATTTGTCCGAAATATCGTGTCAAGATGGAGAATTGGGAATCAGTGACAGCTCAAGACTGTAGTCCAACCTCTTATTGATTCATGCATTGATTACAAAGAGGTCTGCTTGGAATGTAAGCAAAACATCCACTTGCCTGAAGTCAGATTCTGTATTTTAAAACAGTTCTTAAGGAGCTTGTCTGACGCTGACTAAAGTGTGATCACGATTGCAGGCAAGCAGACTCAAGTCCCGCCACCCTTACAGCAAGGCAGCACATGAGATGCTCAACACCACCTCTGAGGACATCTCCAGAGATGCATGGTTGGCAGCAGCCTGGAAGCAGGAGCGGGAGTCAGCCGGGCCCGGAGGAGACGACCTACCACGCCGGCAATGGACCACGCTGAACCATCTACGGACTGGGGTCGGTCGCTTTGGGTCATCAATGAAGACGTGGGGCTTGGCGGACAGTGCGGCATGCGAGTGCAGTGACCCTGAGCAGACCGCCGACCATATAATCGACATCTGCCCCCTATATGGACCGCCCTCGGAAGCCAGCCTCTTCCACCTAGGACCAGAGATGCGGGTATGGCTACGCGACACCGAGTTGGACATGTGACGTTACACGAAAGAAGAAGACAATTGCAATATGTGTTTTGTAATTGTGTCAGGCGTTCTTGGGGCCCAACTCAAATATTTACATTGACTTACTAATCTTCCTCTTGATTTTAACCACAAGGCATTCACACATGTTCAACACTAAAATTGTATCTATTTATTATTCAACTTCTTCATCCGTCGTTTTTTCGCCATACTCCTTCTCCCAAAGTTTCCCTACGATCGGAACTAAAATTTCCCTGATTACCGGGAATTAAAAGCAACTAACGTTAGCATGCTAGCATGAACACAGTCATTTTTTTCAGCTCACTTTGCAACCGTTTACCCCAGAGTCATACAACTAATGTGACATGTGCTATGTGTTAGCATGCCAACATTAGCACGCTAACTTATTAAACTCATTTTGCAAACATTTACCCGACTGTCATATAACTTGGTATGTGACAAGTTTGATGCTAAGTGTTAGCATGCTATTTGATGATAAAATGAACTGGAAATCTCATGTAAAAAATATACAACATAAAGTAGCAAGAAACACGTCAATAATGAATAAAGGAAAACATGTTCTTGACCAGAAAGCACTCCATAATCTCTACTGCTCACTAATGTTACCATATCTGAGTTATTTTGCAGAAACATGGGGAAATAACTACAAAAGTACACTTCATTCATTAACGGTGTTAAAAACAGGATCCGTCAGAATAATATTTAATGTTGGATATAGAGAACATTTAAACCCTTTATTTATTGAATTTCACTTATGCTAGTTATCACTAATTGACTTACAGTTTAACAGGACAAACCTTGTCAAATGATATGAAAGCATGGGTTGATCGCAAAGATTAATACCAAGGCTTAGGCCAGGCTGATTAAAAAAATATTACTATAGAAGTATGCTGCAAAAAGGGACCTATAAAAACTGATGAAAAACAAATTTACATACAATTACGCAGTGCTAAAAAAAAGTAATTAATGATAAACAATAATATATATGTTTCTTAAACTGTCAATACAATTAAAATGCGAATACAAATACAGCTTCACCACTTTAGTCATAATTTTTGCGCTTTAGAAACTTTTCTATGACTTTCTATGATATTACTGCCACAAGTGGTGGAAAAGTGTATTACATTTGTGCCCATACAGGCCCCAGCTTCGATAAAGTTATTTTTTGGAGGCCAACAGTTGGCCCCAGCCCTATGGTTAAGAAACACTTGTTTATGTAATATAGAATAATGAGCTTTGCAAACTTCCTCTTTCCGCTTAACGAGGCTCGTAGGCGAACGTGAAGTGTGCTGTGTCTCAGGTAATTATCTTGTGTACAGAAAAATCATTTAAACTAAGACGATGCCTGCGACGGTTTAATTTATGGGGGCTCTACCCGGGATTATCACCTCAACCCAGTGGCCAGAAGGTGTTCTCGTGAACCTCAAGTCTTAGACCAGAAACAAGCAGGGAGCTTTTATAAAATATATAATGTTTGTCTTGAATCAATTATTTTAGTAGCTTAAAGTAGTGGTGGACCAGCCAGGACACCTCTCTCAGTTGTGCAGAGACTTTCAGTGCAATTGGCGAGATAGCACATCTCCAGTCAGGTGAAAGCAAAAGTGCGGGGTCAGGTGAGTGAGCGCGTCAACTCGTCGGCGTGACAGGAACACCATGTGACAGGTGAAGCCTCCCACGCCGCCCCGCTTCAGTGCTCCGGGGACGGACGGAGTCGCGTGAAAAGCCAAAGCTGAGGTGTAAAGACCCGCTCGCATTTTATGCCGTGCTCAATTATTGAAACGTACTAAAATAAGAGACAAAGGTGTGGAGTTCGAATGAAGGGGGGGGGGGGGGGGTTGACTTTAACTGAGTACCTGTTCTGTTTGATTAAGAGGGCAACACAATGTGTTTATTAACGTAAAGTCAAAATGGATGCCCTTCTCTATAAGCCAACTTGTCAGGAAGGGCTCATTTTGACTCGCAAGTGACAGGAGTTTGTCATCGGTATTTGTCACCATCATCTATCTAAATGGAACTAGAAAAAGGGAATAATTCCTCCTCCACCAAATTTCACACACGGCAGAATGCAGTCTGAAATGTAGCGTTCTCCTGGCAACCTCCAAACCCAGACTGGTCCATCAGATTGCCAGATGGAAAAGCATGACTCATCACTCCAGAGAAGGCGTCTCCACTGCTCTAGAGTCCAGTGGCAACGTGCTTTACACCACTGCATCCAACGCTTTGCATTGGACTTGGTGATGTATGGCTTAGATTCAGCTGCTCTGCCATGGAAACCCATTCCATGAAGTTCTCTGCGTACTGTACGTGGGCTAATTGGAAGGTCACATGAAGTTTGGAGCTCTGTAGCAACTGACTGTGCAGAAAGTCTTCGCACTATGCGCTTCAGCATCCGCTGACCCCTCTCTGTCAGTTTACGTGGCCTACCACTTGGTGGCTGAGTTGCTGTTGTTCCAAAACTCTTCCATTTTCTTATAATAAAGCCCACAGTTGACTTTGGAATATTTAGGAGCGAGGAAATTTCACTACTGGATTTGTTGCACAGGTGGCATCCTATGACAGTTGCACGCTGGAAATCACTGAGAGTGGCCTATTCTTTCACAAATGTTTGTAGAAACAGTCTCCATGCCTAAGTGCTTGATTTTATACACCTGTGGCCTTTAGCACAGCTATTTTTTATTTTTATTTTTTTTTTTAAAGTTAACTTTTAAATACATTTTTCCAGCTCAAATTTGGTGACTTGTACCAGAGTGCGCCATTGCGAAACAGCAACACGGTGTCAATACAGCCCGTGAGTGTGCCACACACTCACAGTGGCGTCATTTACCCATCACTAAGTAATACAACATGAGTTACAATAAGTATTTACGAGGTGTTTTCACAGTGTTGATGATTTTTAAACAATGTTGAACATGTTACATGGTGTAAAAAAAAAGTGTTGTGGTTACTTTTTTGAAACATGCTGCAGCTATCAAATTCCAAATGAGCTAATATTTGCAAAATATAAAGTTTTCCAGTTCCAGTCTATTCAATTGAATATAGGTTGAAAAGGATTTGCAAATCATTGTATTCTGTTTTTATTTACGGCAGGGAGAACGGCTGGGGGTGGGAGGTAAAACCCAAGAAAGTGGTCCATCAAAGCGGTCCAGGACGGGACCCAAACCCAAAGTTCCATCAGGAAAGGAGATTATAACGGAGGAGCTTACCAAACGAAGCTCCGGCTCAGTAATTAACAGATGGGAGAGCAGCCTGTGGAGCGTTGTCAACGACAAGTACTGATGTACATTTTAATTACAGACACCATTAGTTTCACTTCTAAGCACATTTTGGACTGGAATGCCTACAACTTTTTTTTTTAAACCCCTGAGACAAAGTTGAATCTATTATTTTTCTATGTTTTACTTAGTCTCTTTGACGTCGGTGGGTTTGGCTCGTTCTTATGTTCTTTCTAACGTCTATTGTCGTAATTCTGTTCAATCAGACTGACTGATTGGGGGAAATAGAAGTCTGTAAAAGCTAATTGGTTCCGTTGTCTTGTTTATCTTCACCTTTTTTTGGTGGGATGATACAGTTTTCCAGCTTTCTACTGAGTGCAGATCAAATGAGCGTCTGGCAGCAAAGTGTTCACTCAACATTTCCTGGGATTAGGCAACGGTCTAGACTCTTACTGAGGACATCTGGTTAAAAAGCAATAAAATAAAACTGTACAGACCAATTGACAAACATGAATGTTTTTTTATTTCTTTTAACCAATTATAAAGTCCCCCGTTTGACTGCACTTCCACCCTTTTTAACTAATTTCCCAATTCTCCGGTCCCTTTTTTCCTTGAAAAAAATATTACTACTGTTCCTATAAAACATCAAACCCAGCAATAGTCAAAATACTTTTAAAAAATTAACTTTAAAAACATGTTTTTGTTATTTAAAAAAAGTCATACAAGATCTTGTTTCAACACAATCTACATAATGTTAATGCTACATTTTATCATATTTTATAACAATGTTTTTTTTTGAAAAAATCATATGAGAAAATATTGTTTAAACATAATCTACATACTGCTACATTTCATACATTTTTTTGTAATTTTAAAAACCTCATTAAAATCTTGTTTCAACACAATCTACATAATGTTAATGCTACATTTTATCAGATTTGCTAACAAATATTTTCGTTTTTTAAAAATGTTATTAAAAATCTACATAATGCTACTGCTACATTGTAGCAGATTTAAACAACAGTATTTTTGTAAGTTTAAAAACATTGTATAGAAATATTGTTTAAACACAATCCACATAATGTTACTGCTACATTTGATCATATTTTATAGCAACAGTGTTTCTATTTTAAAAATCATATGAAAAAATATTGTTTAAACAATAATGTACATACTGCTACATTTTAACAGTTTTTATAAACAATGTTTTTGTAATTTCCAAAAAGTCATTGAAAATCTTATTTCAACACAATCTACATAATGTTATTGCTACATTTAATCAGATTTTATAAAAATAATAAAAAATGTTTTAAAATAGTATTAAAAAATATTGTTTGAACACAATCTACATAATGTTACTGCTACATTTTATCATATTTTATAACATTTTTGTTATTTAAAATATCGTATGAAAAAATATTGTTTAAACATAATGTACATAGTGGTACATTTTATCACTTTTTATAAACAATGTTTTTGTAATTTCAAAAACGAAAATCTTGTTGCAACACAATCTACATAATGTCACTGCTACATTTAATCAGATTTTATAAAAAAAAAATAATAATAAAAAAAAAATCGCATTAAAAATATTGTTTGAACACAATCTACATAATGTTACTGCTACATTGTATCCGATTTAAACAAAAATGTTTTTGTAAGTTTAAAAAACGGTATTCAAAACATTTGTTTAAACACAATCTACATAATGTTACTGCTAAATTTGATCAAATTCTATACAAAAATAAAGTTTCTAATTTTAAAAATTGTATGAAAAAATATTGTTTAAATGATGTACATACTGCAACATTTTATCAGATTTTATAAACAATGTTTTTGTCATTTTAAAAACCTCATTGAAAATGTTGTTTCAACACAATCTACATCATGTTAATGCTACACTTTATAAGATTTTCTAAAAATGTTTTGTAATATACATTTTTTTATTCAAAATCTTGTTTAAACACAGTCCACATAATGTTACTGCTACATTGTATCAGGTTTAAACAAAAATGTTTTTGTAAGTTTAAAAACAATTGCATTGAAATATTGTTGAAACACAATCTACATAATGTTACTGCTACATTGTATCAATATTTTATAACAAAGTTCTTGTCATTTTAAAAATCGTATGAAAAAATCTTGTTTTTATAAACAATGTTTTTGTAATTTCAAAAACATTAAAAATCTTGTTTCAACACAATCTACATAATGTTAGTGCTACATTTAATCAGATTTTATAAAAAAAATATATATATATATATATATACATATATATATATATATATATACATACATATATATATATATATATATATATATATATATATATATATATATATATATATATATATATATATATATATATATATATATATATATATATATATATATATACATATACATTTTTTAATCGTATTATAGTCTAATGTAATTATGTAATGAAGCTACATGTGTCTGTGTTAGTATTATTAACTTACAGTTGCATTATTTTTGTATTGTTTCAATTTCACAAATTCCTCAGTGAATTCACCAACACATCACCGTGGAGTTATTGAGTCTGTTTAGCTGATTGAAGAGCTAGCTTCCGCAGCTAGTGGGGCCATGACGATGACTTCTGTTTTGTTTGATCAGCCGTTTTACTGCCTTGTTACAGGCACCGTTTGGAAACAATTAAGGTATGTGCATAAACATTTACAAAATATTTTTGTGTAAATAATTCATTTCGCAACATATATATCTGCATCTTATAGTCCGGTGCGGCTAATATACAGGATTGATTTTTTTTTTTTCAAAAATGTACTCGGTGCGTCTATATTCTGGTGCACTCTATAGTCCGGAAATACGGTAATCAGTAGTCTCCTCACATGCCCGGGTTTTCTCAGTAGGTTCCACGACCACATAGCAACTCTTCCTTGCCTCTCATGAATACATTCCAGAAAAACAATCCTAGATTCCCTGCTAAACAAAATGTAATAACAACATGTAATGCTGAAGTTCACACCTTTCTCTCTCTCTTTACCTTCTGCTATTCTCTATTATGGTGTTCTTACTTTCCTATTTTTCTGTCCACTCTTAAACGTGTACTGAGGAGTGGCTGCTGGTTGTAGGAGCTACTGTATGTGCTCCTGTGTTTCCTCCTTGTGTGTGCTTGATGTTTCCCTCTTCTTTTCATGTGCCTTTTTGATCGGGCCCCTTCGGGACCGAGCAACAAAGGCTGGCACTTTTGTGACTTCTGTGCTGCTTTTTTTTGTGAACTTTTGGATCTGCCTCGAGGGGAGCAATAGCCATGTTTGCACCAGAGCGGTGTGGCTCTCTGCCACACTGGAGTCGGCGTGGAGAGACCGGAGGAGATGCGGAGGAAGAGATGTACCAGCTTTACAGAGCTTTACAGAGCCCTCGCTCATCCGTGCATACTGGACAATGGTCAAGAGCTAGTGGACAGCCTAGGACAGAGTTGGCTCTCTTGGTCGCTTTGTTGGTCTGTTCATATCTCTGGACGTGGATGGTGTGGAGTACTGCACAAGCCACAGCGGTTGATTCGGGTACTGAAGTGCTGTTTTAGTTTAGCTGTTTGTCTATGTATGGCGTAATCCTATGTGCGTAATATGTATTTTTATTGCTATTTTTTATTTATTTTTTCGTTGTAGCTGTGTATAAATGTACACATTCCTTGTGTGTGTCAGCATTGGCCAAGAAAGTTGATTCTGATAGTTAGACTCATTTGGTAATCATTACCGTATAGTCTCTGGATGTATAGCCGCCAAAAGATCAGGTTTAAAAATGGAGAAAAAAAAAATATAAATATCCATCCATTTTCTACCGGTTGTCCCTTTTTGAGGTCACGGGGGTGCTGGAGCCTATCTATAGATTAATTAATCAATTTATTATAATGGTTTATGAAAACTATAAGCTTATAAGATAATTTACAGATTTGTATTCGCTTACGGCCATGATGAAAATAGTTTTAAACAAAACACACTGAAAAGGTCTGTTATTTGTTGTGCTAAGATGCAATCTTTTGGACGAGTTCGCTCACTGCAGGTGCTGCAGTGTCCCTCCATTTAGTGCTTTCAACCAGAAGTAGAAGTGCCGTACCGTCTTCTAGCGGTCCATAGCGATTCTACTCGTATATATTCTTCATTCATCACCCCAAGGATCGTATGTAAGTTTTACAATATAACTAAAACTATTTGTGATGTCCGTAGGAGTGTTTTCATGCATATTTGTACGTGCTGTCTTAATGTGACACTAGCGTTGTTAGCATGAGCCAATATACTGTACTAACAAGTTTACAAGTGTCTATGTTAGTATTATTAAATTACAACGGCATTCTTTTTGTATTGTTTTAGTTCCACGAATTCCTCAGTAAATTCACCAAAACGTCACCGTGGAGTTATTGAGTCTGTTTAGCTGATTGGAGAGCTAGCTTCCAAAGCTAGTGGGTCCATGACGTTGACTTCTATTTTGTTTGATCAGCCGTTTTACTGCCGTGTCACAGACACCGGGCTGATAATTTTAGGTTGTCCTGAAGAATTTGGAGGTAATCCTCCTTTTTCATTGTCCCATTTACTCTCTGTAAAGCACCAGTTCCATTGGCAGCAAAAAAGGCCCAGAGCATAATACTACCACCACCATGCTTGACGGTAGACCCGGTGTTCCTGGGATTAAAGGCCCCACCTGTTCTCCTCCAAACATATTGCTGGGACACATAGCTCAATTTTTGTTTCATCTGACCACAGAAATTTCCCCAAAAAGGTCGTATCTTTGTCCATGTGATGTCAGATGAAAAAAACAGCTCAATTTTTGTTTCATCTGACATCACATGGACAAAGATAAGACCTTTTGGAGGAAAGTTCTGTGGTCAGATGAAACACAAAATTAGCTGTTTGGCCACAATACCCAGCAATATGTTTGGAGGAGAAAAGGTGAGACATTTAATTCCAGGAACACCAATACTACTGGTGGTGGTAGTATTATGCTCTGGGCTTGTTTTGCTGCCAATGGAACTGGTGCTTTACAGAGAGTAAATGGGACCATGAAAAAGGAGGATTATCTCCAAATTCTTCAGGACAACCTAAAATCATCAGCCCGGAGGCTGGGTCTTGGGCACTGTTGGGTGTTCCAACAGGACAATGACTCCAAACACACGTCAAAAGTGGTAAAATAATGGCTAAATCAGGCTAGAATGAAGGTTTTAGAATGGCCTTCCCAAAGTCCTGACTCAAACGTGTGTACAATGCTGAAGAAACAAGTCCACGTCAGAAAAGCAACACATTTAGCTGAACTGCACCTATTTTGTCAAGACGAATGGTCAAAAATTCAAGCAGAAGCTTGTGGATGGCTACCAAAAGTTCCTTATTGTAGTGAAACTTGCCAAGGGACATGTAACCAACTATTAACATTGCTGTATGTATACTTTTGACCCAGCAGATTTGCTCACATTTTCAGTAGATCCATAATAAATTCATAAAAGAACCAAACTTCATGAATGTTTTTTGTGACCAACAAGTATGTGCTCCAATCACTCCATCACAAAAAAATAAGAGTTGTAGAAATTATTGGAAACTCAAGACAGCCATGACATTATGTTCTTTACAAGTGTATGTAAACTTTTGACCGCGACTGTATGTTGTTTGTATACTACTCTACTTTACAATGAAAATAACAATGGCGCTCACTGCCAGGAAAAAGAGCAAGAACCCAGTCGGCCCTGTCCACACGTATTGGAGGCGACAAGCATCCAGTCACAAGCTGGACTTCATTAAAGTACCGCTTGCTAGTGTCGTCTCCCCTCTTGTGTGTTTGCACTCGACCTGCTTCCTCTCATCCTCTCCTGGCCTTCGCAGACCAGAGGGCGCCGAGAGGCCGCGGCATGGATCGTTACATCACCAAACAGCCGGCGGCCCTTCGTCGCTTGTGGGTGCCAACGCAAAAAAAATAAACATACATTGAGTGGGTGTGTCCTCCACACAAATGGCAAATATGACTGTGCTGTGTTACAACACGCAGACAAACACACAAGTTGCACAAATAATGTCAAATAAGCTGCGACAACGACAGGCCGGGACAACAAACAAAAGGGACTAAAAAATGGATTATTCCTGTTCAGGCTCTAATGCAAATAATGTCTCCTGTGACGTCTAACGGCAAGCAAACAAATGAATAAAAAGGGGAATAAATTGAAAGCAGCCGAGGCACAAAGACGTCTGAAACGCAGGAAGTAGTGATGGAAATCAGTGCACAAACATCTTGTGTCGCAATGGATTAGCGTAAACATGTTTTTTTTCCCCTCAAGATTGCTGAATCCTAACATTTTCTTCTCTCCATGGAGAGCATTTTTTTTTATGTCTTCTCGTGTAAAAGAAGAACTCATTACAGCGAAAAACTACAACTGTACTACTCATCGATGCATGGCCCGCAGTCGAGATCGGGGATGTCAAACTCATTTTAGCTCAGGGGCAGCAAGGAAGAAAACCTATTCCCACGCGGGGCCGCACTGGTAAAGTCATGGTGTTAAAACTTCAAAATAAAGACAAATTCAGATTGTTTTCTTTTTCTTACTTTGGCCAAAAATAGAACGAGCACATTCTGGAAATGTACATGTTGTAACAATCCTCTTGGCAAAACACTTCAAGTTAGTGGAACATTCATAAGACAACATTGGTGCAGTTTCAAAAACACCATGAAGAACACAATTAACTTCGACTTGGTGTCAGTGTTATAAAGCCATTAAACTTTAAGCACTTCCTTTTTAGGATTCTCATGTTGTCTATTAAAAATGTTTGGAAAAGCAATCAAGTGTTTTCTTAAACGGTTGCGGTGGTAAAATCTGCAACTGCCACAACACATTCATTTATAACTTTCAAATATAACAAAAATAAACAGAACAATTATCAAAATGACACCATAGCCGAAATCACACTTAACCAATGTAGGGTTGAACGGTATACTGGTATTGGTATAGTACCATTGTAGTGCCATTGTCGTCGTCATGTCGTGTCATTGTTGGTTTTACGAGTAGAGGAGCATATTCGGCAGTGCACAATCACGGAGTACTTACAAGCAGACACAATGTGTGGACAGAAAAGGGAGAACGGACGCATTTTGGCTTAAAAAGTAACGATAAAGTTGAAGTTATAACACTGAAACGCCCTCAGGAAGAGGTGCTTTAATACACGGCTAGTTAGCTAGCAGCTAAAGTCCAGTCCGAGTGTTTTAGGTACTTCTAAATCACTAATCCTCGCCTCCATGGCGACAAATGAAGTAAGTTTCTTACAAGGATCATCCCTGCAGGACAAGGAATAGCTAAACATGCTTCACTACACACCGTAGCTCACCGGCATCAAAATGTAAACAAACATTGGTGGATCTACACCTAACATCCACTGTAATGAGTACAGGAGTGTTTCTAGTCAAAATAAACAGTTTCTCGAGCCTTTAAAATGGTCTGAAATTCCCCCAAAATGATCAGCTCAGGTCACCTCAGATCCTTTTGTAAGTTATTCCACGACCATGGAGCAGCATATTTGAATGTTTGTTTGTTTTTTCCCAAATTTGTGTTGGCTCCAGGAACAAACATTCTAAGCATGTCCTGCGACCTTAAGCCGTAGCGACTGGAGTCTCTACATGTAAAAGAACACAAATAAGGGGGAACCAGACCAAGAAGTGATTTATATTTAAAACACAACCATCAAAGAAAATCTGCGTACTGACAAAGATGGACAATTTGCCTTTGCATATAAAGTGCAATGGTGGACAAGGTTGCCACAACCGGTAATACAACGTAAGGCACAGTGATACACAGTTCCCAGTTTCTTCAAATAAGTGTCAGGGGCATTCATAAAAAGTCTCTAAAATCCAGTAAAAGCATAAAAGTGGTCAGAATCAAGCGTTTCCTAATTTGCAGGGAAAAACAGGACTGGTTTCTAAAGAAACAAGCTGTTTGACCATTGTGGCCAGAACTTTCCTCCAGAAGGTCTTATCTTTGTCCGTGTGATGTCAGATGAAACAAAAATTGAGCTGTTTGGCCACAATACCCAGCAATATGTTTGGAGGAGAAAAGGCGAGGCCTTTAATCCCAGGAACACCAATCACTACCGTCAAGCATGGTGGTGGTAGTATTATGCTCTGGACTTGTTTTGCTGCCAATGGAACTGGTGTTTTACAGATAGTAAATGGGACAATGAAAAAGGAGGATTACCTCCAAATTGTTCAGAACAACCTAAAATCATCAGCCCGGAGGTTGGGTGTTGGGCGCAGTTGGGTGTTCCAACAGGACATCGACCCCAAACACACGTCAAAAGTGGTAAAGGAATGGCTTATTCAGGCTAGAATTAAGGTTTTAGAATGGCTTTCCCAAAGTCCTGACTTTATTGTGTTGAAAATGCTGTAAAAACAAGTCCACGTCAGAAAACCTAAAAATGTAGCTGAACTGCACGGATTTGGTCAAGGGGAATGGTCAAAAACTCAAGCAGAAGCTTGTGGATGGCTACCAAAAGCACCTTATTGCAGTGAAACTTGCCAAGGGACATGTAAGCAAATATTAACATTGCTGTATGTATACTTTTGACCCAGCAGATTTGCTCACATTTTCAGTAGACCCATAATAAATTCATAAAAGAAGCAAACTTCATGAATGTTTTTTGTGACCAACATGTATGTGCTCCAATCACTCTATCACAAAAAACAAGAGTTGTAGAAATGATTGGAAACTCAAGACAGCCATGACATTATGTTCTTGCTTATGTAAACTTTTGATCACGACTGCATATGCCGTGACCATTTCAAGTTCAACCTTATGAGCACATTACCACTCGAAAACACAAAAATTGCTGGTGCGTAGTACAAGTATCAATTCCCTCGGATCGGGGATTCGTACCGCATCAATTGGAAAGGTACCCATCCCTGCCCTCAGTCAATGTGTACCGTACAGAACCAGGACATGTCAGTGTGCATTTGGGTTCGCTACATTGCATTAGAGATGATTGCCATAATCAATGATGTCCGTTGTTGGAAGATTAGCCACAATATCGACGCACACTATGAAAAATCAACATTTCTGAATGCATAAAAACGAGCGGATCGATTCGGTTCTGTTCCACCGCGACATCCGGATCTTTTTCGAGCTTTGCTCTGCCTTGTATTTTTCGACAGAAGAATGCATGGAATCAATGCGGCATAGATCAACCGCTTTGATTTGTAAGCGCTCCATGAGGCCGTGTCCCTTTTGCGGACCGTCTGTATAACCGCCATCAATAAAACATCCGCCTCCGCACGCTGTGAGACGTTATTATGCTCATCTCCACCGTAATCCCCCTTCCCCCCCAAAAAAAGGCGGACCACACAGGGGTCCTGTGTGTTTCTGCACTTCCAGGACACTTCCTGTGGTGAATGACACAAATCTCTACCAGCTCTCTCTTAATCTCCTTCCCTGTGCCGCAGAAAAGAGCAGAATTGAGCGGTCGACGATAAAAAAAATAAAATAAAAAAAACGCAGCTGGAAAGTCAAAAATCAGGAGAGACTGAGTGAAGTACTTCGCCAATTGAGGCTTTGACTTGCTGTGAAGACCTGCATAAAATGAAGACTGAGGACAAGAAGAAACATGTTGCCTGTTTATTTAGGCTATCTCAGGGGTTCTTAACCTTTTTGACCTCCGGACCCAACTTCTCCGTGATAGAGGGGCCCGGATCCTATTCAAATATGAAAACAACGTTGAGAACTTGTTGAAATAGGTCCTGACGTTGAGCAACTCAAACATAACATTGGAACCGCATTATTTTTGAAAAGTTTAATCAATATTGGGTTCTGACGTTGATTTGACCATTGACATTTTGGTCATTTCCCAACCAATTTTCTACAAAACAAATACAACGTTGTAACAACATGGATTTTGACGATGTTTATTAAATGTTAGTTGGTGACGTTGATTTGACTCGGATCCAATGCAAGACATCAACGTTGTCTCAATTTACTAATACAACTATTTTGCAGCGTTGTTTGTAAGTCAGTTTTAAAGGACATGTATGTATAATCAACATTGCATTAGGGTTGTACGGTATACCGGTATTAGTATAGTACCGCGATAGTAATGAATCATATTCGGTACTATACCGCCTCTAAAAAGTACCAGTACCCCACACCCCCGGCCCCCTGTCGTCGTCACGCCGTGTCATTGCTGGTTTACGAGCAGACGAGCATGTTCGGCAGCGCACAATCACAGAGTACTTACAATCCGACAATGTGTGTCGACAGAAAAGGGAAAACGGACGCATTTTTGCTTAAAAACTAAAGATAAAGGTGGATTTATAACACTGAAACGCCCTCAGGAAGAGGTGCTTTAAGACATGGCTAGCTAACTAGCGGATAACGTCCATCCCCAGTCTGCAGTGTTTTAGCTACTTCTAAATCACTAATCCTCGCCTCCATGGTGACAAATAAAGTACGTTTCTTACAAGTATCATCCCTGCAGGACGAGGAATAGCTAAACATGCTTCACTACAGACCGTAGCTCATCGGCGTCAAAATGTAAACAAACGCCATTGGTGGATCTACACCTGACATCCACTGTACTGATACAAAGTACAGGAGCGTACTTAGTCGATACTACTATCAAATTTTTTTAGCATCACCGAATATTATTTTGTTTTTTTAAAGTTTATAAACTCAGGAAATATGTCCCTGGACACATGAGGACTTTGAATATGACCAATGTATTAGGTAAAGTTAAAGTACCAATGATTGTCACACACACACACTAGGTGTGGTGATATTTGTTCTCTGCATTTGACCCATCGCCTTGTTCAAAAACCTTGTCTTCTTGTTTCTCATAATGATTGTGAACGATTAAAAATAAAAAAAAAATAAAAAAGTGCAGTTTCCCAAATTACATTTTTATCCTCACCACTTTAGTCATATTTTTTTGCGCTCAAGAAACGTCTGCATGACTTTAGCGCCGGACTTCTTCTGTTTGTTTGATACTGCCACAAGTGGTGGAAAAACATATTACAACTGAGTACGGCTGCAACCTAAACGGATCACAGCTGTTGGCGGCCCAACAACGGTTAAGAAACACTTTTTTAGTGCAGTCACTTCTAGCCTATTGCATTATTAAATAATATTTGCAAAAATCAGCCTTCATGAATCAACACATTGAAGCATTAAATATTCATAAAAAAGACAACTAATTACTTCGGCTGTGTATGAAATAAACATTTTAGCCTGCACAAATTATGACAAAAACTATGTGGATGCAATCATTGACAGCTACAGGTCGCCTTAAAACGTGTTTGTGTATGACTCATATGTAACACCCATTCGATAAAGGAGAACGGCCTTGGCAGGTGTGAGAACATCCGTCGCCGTGATGATGACAGGAGCGAGCAGGGTGACGCTGTGGCTTCATTTGTCGTTTTGCCCTCCAGTCCCAGCCTGCTCATCAGTGCAGCCCTGACGCCGTGTTTAATGTGTCGGTTTTGTGCATTCCTTTTCAGATGACAGCCGTTACACAAATGTTCATTAATAACAGTGCGGTTTATTGGGTGTGGTAAAGTTCAATTCAATGAAAATGTTATTACATTGGGGATGTGAATCTTACAGCAACTCACGATTCGATTTGATCATTCAATTGAGAATCGATTCTCGATTCAAACCCATTCCCGCAATATATTACATAACCAGTGAAGTTGGCACGTTGTGTAAATGGTAAATAAAAACAGAATACAATGATTTGCAAATCCTTTTCAACTTGTATTCAATTGAATAGACTGCAAAGACAAGATATTTAATGTTCGAACTGAGAAACATATACATTTCTTTGCAAATAATCATTAACTTTCAATTTAATGGTAGCAACACATTGCAAAAAAGTTGGCACATGTGCTTTTTTACCACTGTGTTACATGGCCTTTCCTTTTAACAACACTCAGTAAACGTTTGGGAACTGAGGAGACACATTTTTGAAGCTTTTCAGGTGGAATTCTTTCCCATTCTTGCTTGATGTACAGCTTAAGTTGTTCAACAGTCCGGGGGTCTCCATTGTGGTATTTTAGGCTTCATAATGCACCACACATTTTCAATGGGAGACAGGTCTGGACTACAGGCAGGCCAGTCTAGTACCCGCACTCTTTTACTATGAAGCCACGCTGTTGTAACACGTGGCTTGGCATTGTCTTGCTGAAATAAGCAGGGGCGTCCATGATAACGTTGCTTGGATGGCAACATATGTTGCTCCAAAACCTGTATGTACCTTTCAGCATTAATGTTGCTTTCACAAATGTGTAATTTACCCATGTCTTGGCCACTAATACACCCCCATACCATCACAGATGCTGGCTTTTGAAACTTTGCACCTATAACAATCCGGATAATTATTTTCCTTTTTGTTTCGGAGAACACGACGTCCACAGTTTCCAAAAACAATTGGAAATGTGGACCCGTCAGACCACAGAACACTTTTCCACTTTGCATCAGTCCATCTTAGATGAGCTCAAGCCCAGCAAAACCGGCAGCGTTTTTGGGTGTTGTTGATAAATGGCTTTCGCTTTGCATAGTAGAGTTTTAACTTGCACTTACGGATGTAGCGACAAACTGTAGCTACTGACAGTCGTTTTCTGAAGTGTTCCTGAGCCCATGTGGTGATATCATTTACACACTGATGTCGCTTTTCGATGCAGTACTGTCTGAAGGATCGAAGGTCCGTAATATTGCTTACGTGCAGTGATTTCTCCAGATTATCTGAACCTTTTGATGATATTATGGACTGTAGATGGTGATATCCCTAAATTCCTTGCAATAGCTTGTTGAGAAATGTTGTTCCTAAACTGTTCGACAATTTGCTCACGCATTTGTTCACAAAGTGGTGACCCTCGCCCCATCCTTGTTTGTGAATGACTGAGCATTTCATGGAAGCTGCTTTTAAACCCAATCATGGCACCCACCTGTTCCCAATTAGGCCACTCACCTGTGGGATGTTCCAAATAAGTCTTTGATGAGCATTCCTCAACTTTTTCATTCTTTTTTGCCACTTGTGCCAGCTTTTTTGAAACATGTTGCAAGCATCAAATTCCAAATGAGCTAATATTTGCATAAAATAACGTTTTCCAGTTTGAACGTTAAGTATCTTGTCTTTGCAGTCTATTCAATTGTATATAAGTTGAAAAGGATTTGCAAATCATTGTATTCTGTTTTTATTTACCATTTACACAACATGACTACTTCACTGGTTTTGGGGTTTGTATTTGGTGGGTTATAAAAGATGACATATGATATGACACAGTGAGTAAACGATGATTAAGTTACATTTTTAAAATGTATTCTTGAAAATGTTGTATGGATTCAGATTCGTAAAAAATAATAATCGCCATTCGGATGCGAAACTACTTTTTTGTCATCCATAAATATATATATTTTTAAAACTAAATAGATGAATACATTAAACTAGTATAAACACACAAAACCCCGGAGAGCGCCCTTTTTCACTGAAAGTTGAGATGTATCAAGAGTGAACTTGACCTGGAAATGTGCGGTGCCTCTTGACAACTTCATGCTTCACATACAGAACGCACATTTCCACAGGCTGTGGATACTTTGGCGATACACAGAGGTGGCCGTTCGGGCTTTGCCAACATTTGATTTCAACAATGTAAAAAAGAACTAGGGAAGGACACAAAATTCACTTGTTCGCCATTGCATTTAATGCTTTTCTATTTATATAAAAAATTATTAGGACGTCTATTAATTTATCTAGTCGATAATTTTTCGATAAAAAATACTAGATACGCTCCTGTACTTGGTATCATTACAGAGGAAGTCAGGTGTAGATCCACCCATAGCATTTGTTTACATTCAGAAACAGTGTCATTATCGGTAACACCGGTGAGCTACGGTGTATAGTGAAGCATGTTTACCTATTGCTCGTCCTGCAGGGATGATATTTGTAAGAAACTTACTTTATTTGTCACCACGGAGGCGAGGATTAGTGATTTAGAAGTAGATAAAATACTGCCGACTGCGGGTGGACTTCAGCCGCTAGCTAACTAGCTAGGCAGGTCTTAAAGCACCTCTTCCTTAGGGCATTTCAGTGTTATAACTTCACCTTTTATCGTTAGTTTCTAAGCCAACATTCGTCCGTTCTCCCTTTTCTGTCTACACACTGTGTCTGCTTGTAAGTACTCTGTGATTGTGCGCTGCCGAACATGCTCGTCTGCTCGTAAACACAATTGTGACGACGACGGGAGGGCGGAGTAGTGGCGGACCAGTACTTTTTAGAGGTGTTATAGTACCGAATATGATTCATTAGTATCACAGTACTATACCAATAACGGTATACCGTACAACCCTAATTGGCACCAACAGCATAACAGCCCCTTTGTGTCACATGGGGCTGCTATCAGAAGAAGCTCCCCTGTGTTGTTATAATTAATTGAAAAGTCAAACAAGAGTCTTTCGTATCCTTTTTGATAGCATTGGCATGTTTATACTTCAAAGATAGTAAGCCAAATATAACATCATGTTCACATGAAATTCTAATCTGGCTGTGAGCAGGCTACTCTATGAACACAATTTGTTGTAAATTACAAAAATTATATTCATATGGAGCGTAATCTAAAGTTTTACGTAACATTGCAACCAATCATTGTTTTATGGCAGCTCACATTCTCTCTGTCATTTGCTGGGAACTTGAGAAAGAAGCACCTTCTACTGAATTGTGATTGGGCAGAGTGGTGGAAAGTAGAACTACACGATTATTCAACTTTAAAACGTAATCGGATCAATTAATTATGACGATGGTAAAATAAAAAATAAACATTTTAGATAGGTTTTCCCATCTTGTCTTGCACTTGCAACCATAGTCTCATGGAGCTCCCTAACATTCCATATATGAATTTATTTCTGGTCAAATATGACACGAATGTGGATTCGACATAAAAAACTATAATAAAACAGTGGCAGTTGCATGGTTACTCCTTCTGCTTCGCATTAAAAGTGAAATAGAGGAGAGTGCATGTATCCGGTAACCAAGCGGTCACGAAAGGCAAAGTATTCACCGTGCGAGTGAAAATCCGACCCACAAGCCCCGAGTGCGTGCATTACTTCCGCTATGCAAAGCGTGCAGAAAACCTTCAGTGTGGAAACCGCGGAAAAAACCCAACCTTTAAAACTTTTATAAGTGCGAAGAAAAAAGGACCTCTTTTTTTGGCCGTTTTGGTTAAATATGTAAACCAGTGGTGTTCAAAGTTCAGGTTCGATGTATCAGAAAGGTTTTGTTGTGCCCTTTTTGCAACGTTTTTGCTATATTTACGCATTAAAAGTGAAACGGAGTAGAGTACATGTAACTGGTAACCAAGGGGTCACGAAAGACTAAGTGTTCGACTTGCGAGTGAAAATCCGCCTCCACAAGCCCCGAGTGCGTGCATTACCTCCCCTATGCAAGGCGTGCAGAAAACCTTCGGTGTGGAAACCGCAGAAAACAACCCAACCTTTAACCTTTAAAACTTTCATAAGTGCGAAGAAAAAAGGACCTATTTTTTTGGCCGTTTTTGTTAACTATGTAAACCAGTGGTGTTCAAAGTTTTAGGTTCGATATGTGGAAGGAACTGTGGCGCATTATACAAATAGAATAAACAAAAAACACACAAAAATTTTAAAATAAACCAAGAAGGTATAACATAAGGAGAAAAATATTAAAAGTTCATACAATTAATTAATAATAATAAAGCCCTTATAACATTTGTTGCCTTTTAATTAGCCTATGCATTAGAAATTATTGATGTCAGGTCATTTGTATTGCTAAACAAATGCTAATATTGGTTCAGATTGATATATATTTTGTATTCTTTGGTCTTAGAGGAGTTTAAAAACCTGCATTTGATACATTCCATTACGTAACGATTATAGCCTGAATTATAGAAACTGACAAGATGGCTTAAATTCGTAGTAATGTATTCCGGAAAAAAAGGGCTAGGTTTTGGATGGCACTCACATTGCACAGGTATGTTTTAGAAAACCAAATGAGGAATTGGCAAAAAAAAAGCAGTTTAGATAGGATCAAATATTAATAATACTGGACTGTGAAACAGAATAATGTTCAATAACCTGTCACCTTACACCTCTGTCACTTTATATCTGTATGTATATACATATATATATATATATATATATATATATATATATATATATATATATATATATATACGTATATATATATATATATATATATATATATATATATATATATATATATATATATATACATATATATAGATATACACAATCATAAATACATACATGTATATATATATATATATATATATATATATAGATATACACAATCATAAATACATACATGTATATATATATATATATATGTATGTATATGTGTTTTGTGTGTATATAAGTGTATATATATGTGTATGTATGTATATATACTGTATATATATATATATATATATATATATATATATATATATATATATATATATATATATATATATATATATATATATATATATATATATATATATATATATATATATATATATATATACATACAGATATAAAGTGACAGAGGTGTAAGGTGACAGGTTATAGGATATATATATATATATATATATATATATATATATATATATATATATATATATATATATATATATATATATATATATATATATATATATATATATATATATATATCTTCCTTTTTATCATTTTTACTATTTATATTACTATATTATTGTGTATGCATCTTAGGGGATCTGCTCCAATGTTGTTGTTCTTTGAACCTGTTCACTGTAATATTGACAATAAAACTCTATTCTATTATATTCTAATATCACAGAGTTAGAATCCAAAACATCCTAAAATAAATCAACAGTTATATATTTGTTTATGGATATTGTTTTTAATATTGTTGTGCAGCACCTTGGAAACATTTGTGTTGTTTAAATGTGCTATATAAATAAAGTGGATTGGATTGGATACATTGGAAACTACCGCCTCAAAACTATTTGTACCATAATATCACATCAATTGTTGAATTTTGCTGCATCATGCAGGTATACCTATTGTTCTGTCTGCTGCACACACACAAATATATATATATATATATTTATATATTGTATACTTCGCCGCTATTATTCTTCTTTTCTGTCCCCGTTTGAGTTTTTCAAGTTAGTATTCCAAACATCAAACTAATATGTGAGTCACTGAGTCCTATTTCCAGTCGCAGTGTTTATGCCAAAGGCGGCATTACAAAAAAAAAAAAAAGAAAAAAAAAAAAAGAGGAAAAATCTCAAGAGGAATTCATGGTGCATGAAAAAGCTATTAGAATAGATTAAATTGATGTGAAATGTCCACTCGCAACACTCAGGGATGCCATTGGTATTACTGGTGCAACTGGTGCGAAAACAAAGCACTGCAAACTTGATTCGACTCAAACACTCTCAGACAGACGCAACAAAGACGATAATAAAAGGCGAGGTCGGTATGGCGAAGCGTGCCGGTGGCGGCCATTGTTTTTTACAGCCCCTCCTTTGGCTTAATCGCACTAATAATAATGATAATACTAACAAACAGTACCATATTTCGATATATTTATTGCAGGTGACGTCATGTTCCGTTACTGACTCTGCACCAGCTCATCAAGCATTCGGCGCCAAACAGGATAATTCATAGCGGACTGTTTCTAGGTAATATGGTTGATTTTGCATACCAACAATGCAAGCACGCCTGATTAAAAAGCGCTCAAATGCAATGCTGCATTTAAAAAAAAAAAAAGCTAGCTCAATGCTAATCTGTGTTTAAATATGTCATATACAGTCGTAATCAAAAGTTTACATACAGTTGTAAAGAACATAATGTCATGGCTGTTTTGAGTTTCCAATAATTTCTACAACTCTTATTTTTTTGTTATAGAGGGATTGGAGCACATACTTGTTGGTCACAAAACAGCTCAATTTGTGTTTCATCTAACCACAGAACTTTCCTCCATAAGGTCCTATTTTTGTCCATGTGATGTCAGTTGAAACAACAATTTAGCTGTTTGGCCACAATACCCAGCAATATGTTTGGAGGAGAAAATGTGAGGCCTTTAATCCCAGGAACACCATGCCTACCGTCAAGCATGGTAGTGGTAGTATTATGCGCTGGGCCTGTTTTGCTGCCAATGGAACTGATGCTTTACAGAGAGTAAATGGGACAATGAAAAAGGAGGATTACCTCCAAATTCTTCAGGACAACCTAAAATCATCAGCCCGGAGGTTGGGTCTTGGGCCCAGTTGGGTGTTTCAACAGGACAATGACCCCAAAGACACGTCAAAAGTGGTAAAGGAATGGCTAAATAAGGCTAGAATTAAGGTTTTTAGAATGGCCTTCCAAAAGTCCTGACTTAAACGTGTGGACAATGCTGAAGAAATAAGTCCATGTCAGAAAAGACATTTAGCTGAACTGCACCCATTTTGTCAAGAGAAGTGGTCAAAAATTCAAGCAGAAGCTTGTGGATGGCTACCAAAAGCGCCTTATTGCAGTGAAACTTGCCAAGGGACATGTAAGGAAATATTAACATTGCTGTATGTATACTTTTCACCTAGCAGATTTGCTCACATTTTCAGTAGACCCATAATAAAGTCATAAAAGAACCAAACTTCATGAATATTTTTTGTGACCAACAAGTATGTGCTCCAATCACTCTATCACAAAAAAATAAGAGTTGTAGAAATTATTGGAAACTCAAGATAGCCATGACATTATGTTCTTTACAAGTGTATGTCAACTTTTGATCATGACTATACGTGCAACTGATTAGCATTTACAATTTTACGTGACCATTTCAACGCCCCCACATTTGGTTATCCAAACTGCAACTAAAATGAACTTTACAATCAAATAGCTGGTGTGTAATAAGGGCAATACTTACAGTATAAACTCTTTGTACGACTCAACAAAAGTCAAGACTGGAACATTCGACTTAATGGCAAAGACTACTTCCTGACTAGGGCAACGGGCCTAGGACAAACTGAAATGAATGTACAGTATACCTGTACTTGCAAATGAGAAAAATAAGTGTAAGAAAACAATATATAACAAATGGACAGCAAGGGATGGGGACCGTTTACATTTGAACCAATTCCTGGTACCTGGGTATATACATCGGTACCATTTTAGGTCAATTTGCATGTGTTAATAACTGTCTGACAGTATTTTATTTTTTTTATGTGACATTTAAACATTAGCTTATTATCATAACTGTGCAGTCCAGTTGTTATACCTTGTTTTCTTATTATATTTTAGTCAGTTGCACTTCCAAGACATTAGATGGCAGTAATGTATAGGCTGGTGGTCGGCAACCCGCGGCTCCAAAGCCGCATGCGGCTCTTTAGCTTCGCCTTAGTGGCTCCCTAGCTTTTTCAAACATGTATGAAAATGGAAAATGATGAGAGAAAAAATATATTTTTTGTTTCAATATGGTTTCTGTAGTAGGACAAACATGACACAAACCATCCTAATTGTTATATCATCCTCTGAGAAGCCTCTGTTTTACTAATGTTTTCCAATGTTGCAAACATGTGTAAAATAAATATTACATTTCAACATCATGTGTTGCCCTCATTATAAACACTTACATAAGGCTTTTAATTTTTTGCGGCTCCAGACAGATTATTTTTTGCATTTTTGGTCCAATATGGTTCTTTCCACATAATGGGTTGTCGACCCCTGGTATAGGCTATCTATGGTATGTTGTCTAAATCGGAAGTAACTTTTTCCATGAGGTTGAATGAGTTATGTTGTGCCCTACAAAGTGTTTGTACGGTACGGTATTCACTGTGTTTTTCATTACCAAATGTGAAAGTGTTGAATTGCCCATAAAGAAAAAAAAGCAAATTATAATAGTGGCATGTCAATGGCAAATCCAATGTAAATTAGCATCAAGCTAGCGGCACATTTTGGAAAAGTAGAGCCTTACTTTTGATTTGAGCGTTGTTTTAAATATAAATATAAATGAATAAATATAAATTATGTACACAGAGGACATTAGTAAAGGAAGTTAAATGAGCTCACATATTTTTAGCATAGCAATAGTTTAGCACCTCTCTGTGTGCAAATTTTACTTTCCACCCACAATCTGAATGCTTCTGTATTTACACTATATGTATATAATATACTATTTATTTCCTGTAAACAACACATTGAACATCAATTGTTCTCAGGACTGGACTGTGCACTTTACCTCCTTTTGCACAATTTTTCTTTTTCTTTCTTCCAATGTTTTGCATATTTTGTAGACTGCCACACTGATACTGGAGTAGTTTTTAATCTCATTGTACCTGTGTATTGTGACAATACAATGCATTATATTATATTATATTTTTTATACCTACAAACAAGGCATCATGATGCAATATGTGCATACAGCCAGCCTAAATAGCATGTTAACATTGATTAGCTTGCAGTCATGGATTGACCAAATAAGCCTGATAAGCGCTCCAGCAAATTGTAAAAATCAACAAAGCTCACCTTTGTGCATTCACGCACAGCATAAAACATTTGGTGGACAAAATGAGACAAAGGAGTGGCATAAAACACGTCTCTCTGTGGCAGCATCGGAGAAAGTTATACATGTAATCAAACTATGGTGAGTTCAAGGTCCGCCGAAATTAGTAGGACAAAATGGCGCCCACCAAATACTCCCATCAGTGTAGCATGTTTAATATAAACAGTGGGATTTTGAACAATTAAGAAGGTTTGAGTCATGTTTTTCCTCCTACAGAAACCATATTAAAACAAAAAATCTATTTTTTCTCTCATCTTTTTCCATTTTCATACATCTTTTAAAAAGCTGGGGAGCCACTAGGGTGGCGCTAAAGAGCCGCGGGTTGCCCACAACCAGACTATACATCCTTGAATTCATCGTAGTTTGTTTACATGTACAACTTTCTACATGTAAACAAACTACGATGAGTTCAAGGATCGTGGTCCAGGTCCAGGGAGCCACTAGGGCGGCGCTAAAGAGCCGCGGGTTGCTGACCCCTGCACTAGACTGTGAAAAAAGTTGCACACTTTGGAAGTAGACTTATCGACGTGTACTGATGGAAGTATTCTGTTTGGGAAGCTGCATTATTTTAGCGACTTTCCTCTGCTGCACGCCATTAGAGAGTGGGCTTTGACGGCAACCTCCTCCAAGTGACCACGTGCAACACTCAAAAAGGTCCAACGGAAAACATTCTGTGTATACATTTCATCTTCTTATGGCTCTCTAAGTGCCGTAATACAATATCGTGCCATAATGGGCTCTTCATGATACAGATAATGATCCAATACTACATTATCTCTGTTGAGATGCAATACAAAAGTAGGGCTTTTTAGTGCAAAAAGTGCATTTTTGAACAGTTCTTGTATTGGACGCCGCCAGGTGTGCCTATAATGTCGTGGCCTGGGAGTCGATCTCCTCAAGGCCGTGCTGAAGGCCTGTGTTCGAGAGCAAGCGGGCTTATCGTCCTTCCCCACTGCCACCGCAGCCATCCTCAAAGTGTAAGCCTCGACACTGAATGCAGAGAGACCAAATTAATGGGCGCCGTTTGAAACGGCGCCACTTCCCCGATAAGCAGCAGCCGCTGTCCGCTCAGTCACTTTGCGCCGGAATGGGCGAGCGGCGAAGATGAAGGAGAATAACTTGGCGGGAAGGGGAACAATCCAACGCGTATTTGCGTTATATGCCTCAAGGCGGCGCAAGAGCTGACCCGCGACCGGCAGAGACTAACTTTTTTTTTATATCAAGGTGCCAATAGGCAGAAGACTTGACATATCCATGCCTATTTATGCAGTTTTTTTTTGTTTTGTTTTTTAAATTAATCAATCCAAAAATAAAAAAATAAATACAATAAAATAAAAAAAAATCAATCCAACAAAATAATACACAATAATACCATAATGATACAATTCCAATTCCAAAACCAAACCCGGCACAGCAACATTCAGAATAGCAATCAACAGAGCAATTGAGAGGACACACAAACATGCGAAAAACAACCTAAAAGTAGTCAAACAAAAATGAAAATTATCAACAACAGTATCAATGCTAATAATAATTCCAACATAGTAGTGATTAGAAATCCCTCATTGACATTATTTTATTTTATAGTATTATTATTATTATTTTATTTTATTAGTTTCTCATTCTGTTTTGCACACTCTTGGAGTCAACATGTGCATAGTCATGTACATAGTGTATATATCTCCCCCCCCCCATTTTTATGTATTTATTATTCTTCAAATCACCTGACATGTATACTGTGTATATATACATAATTTTTCCAGAATTTTTTTTTTTTTTACGTATTTTTTTTTTTTAATATACATTACGGGTTGTATATATTTTATTATTGAATGTATCAAATGTGATTAATATTTAATGGACCACAATGGAAACAAGCCTTTTGGCTTTTATGTGCCATCCATTTGCCTTTTTAAAGCATTACATGGATGTCAATAAACTTCTCAATCAATCAATCAATTATCATCACAGCCATTTATATATATATATATATATATATATATATATATATATATATATATATATATATATATATATATATATATATATACATACATATATATATATATATATATATATATATATATATATATATATATATATATATATATATATATATATATATATATATATATATATATATATATACACACACACATATATATATATATATATATATATATATATATATATATATATATATATATATACACACACATATATATATATATATATATATATATATATATATATATATATATATATATATATATATATATATATATATATATATATATATATATATATAAACATTTAAAAAATGCAAGTGTCACAGTGGCTTACACTTGCATCACATCTCCTAAACTTGACAACACATTGTGTCCAATATTTTCCCCAAGAATACAATAAGTCATATTGTAAGTTCATTTTATAGTTAAAACAAATTTAAATAATGGATCCCATATTCCAATATATGACTCATTATTATCTCAACTAAATGCAGTTTTTTCTACTGATATCATTTCCATAGCTTGTGTATACCAGTCAGTATGTATATAGCGTGTATACCAGTCAGTATGTATTATGTGTGTATACCAGTCAGTATGTATTATATGTGTATACCAGTCCGTATTTATTATGTGTGTATACCAGTCAGTATGTATTATATGTGTATACCAGTCAGTATTTATTATGTGTGTATACCAGTCAGTATGTATTATGCGTGTATACAAGTCAGTGTGTATTATATGTGTATACCAGTCAGTATTTATTATGTGTGTATACCAGTCAGTATGTATTATGCGTGTATACAAGTCAGTGTGTATTATATGTGTATACCAGTCAGTATTTATTATGTGTGTATACCAGTCAGTATTTATTATGTGTGTATACCAGTCAGTATGTATTATGTGTGTATACAAGTCAGTGTGTATTATATGTGTATACCAGTCAGTATTTATTATGTGTGTATACCAGTCAGTATGTATTATGTGTGTATACAAGTCAGTGTTTATTATGTGTGTATACCAGTCAGTATGTATTATGCGTGTTTACCAGTCCGTATGTTTTATGTGTGTATACCAGTCAGTATGTATAATGCGTGTTTACCAGTCAGTATATTTTATGTGTGTATACCAGTCAGTATGTATTATGCGTGTTTATCAGTCAGTATGTATTATGCGTGTTTACCAGTCAGTATGTATTATGCGTGTATACCAGTCAGTATGTATTATGCGTGTTTACCAGTCAGTATGTTTTATGCGTGTATACCAGTCAGTATGTATTATGCATGTATAACAGTCAGTATGTATTATGTGCGCATACCAGTCTTAATGTATTATGTGTGCATACCAGTCAGTATGTATTATGTGTGTATACCAGTCAGTATTTATTATGTGTGTATGCCAGTCAGTATGTACTATGTGTGTATACCCGTCAGTATGAGTCGGACTATCAACATCTATCCATTTGTTTTAGTATTACCCTTTTTGTTATGATGCATATTGAAAAAAAAGGCATTTTTACTCTTTGATGACACGTTACGAAATGGATGCAGATCACCAAGAATACACGTTTGGGATGTTTATATGTAGGAATGTGATTGCTGCTTTAGTTGTTTTCAACCATAACTCTTTTATTCCCTGACATTCTCACAATAAATGAACAAGCATTCCCTCAGCTGCCCGACACTTCATACATAATTTGCTATCTACTGCACACATTTTAAACAACTGAGAAGATGTAAAATGCAATCTCTTCAAGATCTTAAATGTATGCTGTTTGATAAAACTATACTTAACATAACATTGGCCGACGATAGAGGTTTTAATCCTATCGTTATATCGTAATAATGCATATTGATGACACATTGTAGCTGCCTCAACGTAATTTAGCATCCTTGCTAGTGAGCAAGCAGCTACCATAATTTCTTGACCATAGGGCGCACCGCCGATGAATGGTCTATTTTTGATCTTTTTTTCATATACTGTATAAGGCACACCGGATTATAAGGCGCATTGAAGGAGTCATTGCCATTTCGAACACAAAGTAAAGTTAAAGTACCACTGATAGTCACAAACACACACTAGGTGTGGTGAAATTACCCTCCGCATTTGACCCATCCCCTTGTTCCACCCCCTGGGAGGTGAGGGGAGCAGTGAGCAGCGGCCGCGGCCGCACTCGGGAATCATTTTGGTGATTTAACCCCCAATTCCAACCCTTGATGCGGCGTGCCAGGCAGGGAGGTCATGGGTCCCATTTGTATAGTCTTTATAGTCTAAGTAGCGTATAGTTCGAACTTATAGCCGTCAGTAGAATCGCTATGGAAACGAGAGGCGGCGCAGGACGCTTTCAAAGTGGTGGCAGGTAAATGAGACCGCCCACAAAACGGCACATCCTGACTTGACAGTCAGAAAGTGGCATGAAGACGGTCTGTAAAACATAATTTATGCAAAATGTAATAATAATGGATTAGATTTATATAGCACTTTTCTAGACACTCAAAGCGCTTCACAGAGAAGTGAGAACCCATCATTCATTTTTACAACTCATTCATTCATCATTCATTCTCCGGTGTGAGCGGCACCGGGGGCAAGGGTGAAGTGTCTTTTTTTGACCAAAGAACCACCGTTACATGTTAAATAGACCACAAGGAAGTGTTTTATATGTAGAAAAAATATCATATGACTTGTTAAGTTGGCTTCATACCAACTAAACTACAGTAACTATTGCTTCTTTTATATCCATACACTGTATGTATGTTATACTAAGGGTGTCTTGATACATTTTCACTTTCAATACAATAACAATACGAAATTAGCAAGAATCATACATACTTTAATTATTTTGTAGCGTGGAATGTTAGAAAAAAGTTTGATTAAGTGAAATATATACAGTATATATTAAAAAAAAAAAAAAATATATATATATATATATATATATATATATATATATATATATATATATATATATATATACACTACCGTTCAAAAGTTTGGGATCACCCAAACAATTTTGTGAAATAGCCTTCATTTCTAAGAACAAGAATAGACTGACGAGTTTCAGATGAAAGTTCTCCTTTTCTGACCATTTTGAGCGTTTAATTGACCCCACAAATGTGATGCTCCAGAAACTCAATCTGCTCAAAGGAAGGTCAGTTTTGTAGCTTCTGTAACGAGCTAAACTGTTTTCAGATGTGTGAACATGATTGCGCAAGGGTTTTCTAATCATCAATTAGCCTTCTGAGCCAATGAGCAAACACATTGTACCATTAGAACACTGGAGTGATAGTTGCTGGAAATGGGCCTCTATACACCTATGTAGATATTGCACCAAAAACCAGACATTTGCAGCTAGAATAGTCATTTACCACATTAGCAATGTATAGAGTGTATTTCTTTAAAGTTAAGACTAGTTTAAAGTTATCTTCATTGAAAAGTACAGTGCTTTTCCTTCAAAAATAAGGACATTTCAATGTGACCCCGGTAGTGTATATATATATATATATATAAATATATATATATATATACACCGTATTTTTCTGACCATAGGGCACACCGGATTATAAGGCGCATTAAAGGGGTCATATTTATTTAATTTTTTCTAAATGTAAAACACTTCCTTGTAGTCTACATAACATGTAATGGTAGTTATTTGGTCAAAATGTTGCATGGATGATGTTTTACAGATCATCTTCAAGCCGCTTTCTGACAGTCGCTTTCGGATGGGCCGTTTTTGTGGGCGGTCTTATTTACGTGGCTCACCTTCGACAGCGTCTTCTCCCCGTCATCTTTGTTGTAGCGGTGTAGCGTGTAAGGACGGGAGTGGAAGAAGTGTCAAAAGATGGCGCTAACTGTTTTAATGACATTTACTTCAATCAATAACAAAGCAGCATCTCCTCATCCGGAAACAACAACAAGGCCGAAAATGTGTCCCGTGAAAAACCGTCCGACCGGAACTCGAATAACTAAAGTTCCTTGGGTGAATAATGTAAACTCACTACACCGGTATGTTTTAGTGCTTTCATGGCGAGTGTACTGACAGATATAAGGAATAACTTTACACTACTTTATATTAGAAATGGCATTTTCAACCCCTGTCCTAGTGCTTTGTTTTTATTCCAGTTTGCTATGGAACTAGCTCGCTAGCTAGCAAGATTACACAAATGCTACACTACTTAAGAATCCATTAAGTACAGATAGAAGGGAAACAGTGAACAACTAAGACTAGACTAGTAACAGTATCAACCTGATCTGATACCTAAGATATACTGTACATATTTTCTGTCAAAAACACTTGTTCATGTGAACGTATTTAACATCTCAAAAAATGGTGTATATTCGGAGAAAAAGAGTAAAAAGATGAACTAGGTACCTGCGAGGCTTTCCGGTGTCAGATGAGTGTTAAGAATGTTGACGCACGATTTCCCCCGTTGTACGTGTTGCTTTTCACAGGTTTTTGACTGTAGGCTCTGGAAGAAAAGAGAAAAAAGGAGAGAAAAAAAGAGAAGCAAATCAGAGGAGACATGGCAAGTGAGCTCACCACTTTGACCAACTCAGCCACCACAAATGCCTCGTGATCCGTAATAAAAAAAATCCTGGAAGAAATGTCAGTCTAAGGTAGGCGGGTGAGCCAAACTGCACCGAGAAGTGAAGCACCCCCATGACAAATGTGCAGTGCTCGCATGGCCAACTTGATCATTTTCCCGCCTAAACAGCAGCCCCTGATCGGCTCATTGCCCCGCCGTCTCAACGCGGGAAGACAAGTGAGCAGAATTTTCAGGGCCTAGACTTTAAAACCACCTGAGACGACAACTGTGTTGGCTCAAAGTTTTCTCTTAAAAATACTTACTTTGATCTTGTCGTTTTTTTGTTTTCAGCGAATGTGGCAGTAGTGTGCCGGCAGGACCAGCAAGGCCTTCTCTGCTGGCCTAACACATAGGCGCCGATCCTGTGGGTGCTTCGGGGGCCCGAGCACCCACGTGGGATTGAAGGCAACTTTCAATCTTTGAAATACATTTTGAAATATCAATCTTGTTGTCATTTTTGTGGTGAGTTTGGTCCGTTTTACATAATAAAAAGTCTCAGATCATATAGTCTATAATTAACACAATCTAACCAAGATTTTGTTGTGCCAGATAATGAACTAAAGACACAATTATCTTGACTTTGAACACATTGAACGCAGGCGAATGAAGGGCATACTTACTCAACAGCCATACATGTCACACTAAAGGTGGAAGTATGAACAATGCCAACACTGTCATAAACATGTGCCATATATTGAAACCACACTAAACAACAATGAAAAACACATTTTGGAAGAATGTTTGCACCGCAACACAACATAAACACTACAGAACAATTTCCCAGAATTCCCTGTAGCACCAACTCTTCCGGGACGCTACAATATAAACAAACGCCATTGGCGGATCTAAACCTGACATCCACTGTAATGATACCACGTACAATAGCTTATCGAGTCGATACCACTATGATTACGTCTATATTTTTTAACATCACAAAATCTTCTTTCGTTTTTTTAAAATGTATATTATGTTTATAAACTCAGGAAATATGTCCCTGGACACTTGAGGACTTTGAATATGACCAATGTATGATCCTGTAACTACTTTGTATCGGATTGATACCCAAATGTGTGGTATCATCCAAAACTAATGTAAAATATCAAAACAACAGAGGAATAAGTGATTATTACATTTTAACAGAAGTGTAGATAGAACATGTTAAAAGAGAAAGTAAGCAGATATTAACAGTAAATGAACAAGTAGATTAATAATTCATTTTCTACCACTTGTCCTTAATAATGTTGACAAAAAATAGGTAGATAAATGACACAATATGTTACTGCATATGTCAGCAGCTAAATTAGGAGCCTGTGTTGGTTTACTTACTACTAAAAGACAAGTTGTCTTGCATGTTCACTATTTTATTTAAGGTCAACATTTTAATAAGAAACATATGTTTAATGTACCCTAAGATTTTTTGGTTAAAATAAAGCCAACATTGAAATTTTTTGTGGTGCCCTTTATTTAGAAAAGTACAGAAAAGTACCAAAATATCGGTATCGGGACAACACGAATACACACACCGAGCACCCACTGGCAGAAATGTAGATCGGCGCCTATGGCCTAACATAACCAGAAATCATCCAGCCATCCATCCATTTTCTACCGCTTATTCCCTTCGGGGTCGCGGGGGGCGCTGGAGCCTATCTCAGCTACAATCGGGCGGAAGGCGGGGTACACCCTGGACAAGTCGCCACCTCATCACAGGGCCAACACAGATAGACAGGCAACATTCACACTCACATTCACACACTAGGGCCAATTTAGTGTTGCCAATCAACTTATCCCCAGGTGCATGTCTTTGGAGGTGGGAGGAAGCCGGAGTACCCGGAGGGAACTGTTCAAACTACAAGTGTTCACAAAGTACACAGAACAATAATTATGATGAACATCTTGAACCATTTTTTTCTTTCTTTTATTAAGACACAAATTATTTATGCATTTAATATTAGTTTGCTTACTTTGGTATAATATTTATGTATTATTTATTTGTTCACTGTTCTGTTACAGAGAACAAGGACATTGGATAAAATTGCTATGATATGAAAAGGGGGTAGGAATAAATAAGCTCTGCTTCTTCCTACTCCTTTTCGGACGTGCCGTAATGAAACAACTGAAAATGTGTGTTGCATTACATTGTGTCGTATGCATGTTCCAAATAAACTGAAACTGAACTGAATTGAACTGAAATGCATGAAAAGGGACTCATAAATAACTAACAAAAAAAGTATACACATACAATTATGTTGTACTTATATAAAAAATTAAATTAATAATGAACATATTTCTAAACTAAACAGTCTTGAAAATGAAAGTGCAAACTAACATACAGCTTCACCACTTTAGTCGTTATTTGTGCGCCTAAAAAACGTCTTTATTACTTTAACGCCAGATTGTTTCTGTTTGTTTGATATTGTCATTACTGCCACATGTGGTGGAAAAGTTTATTGCGATTGAGTACCGCTGTGGTCCGTACGGGACACAGTTGAGAAACAGATTGGGCACTCACAGCCAAACATGGTTAAAAAACACCAAATTAAGGCCAATAGACTATTGTAGGAAGTCTGATACTTGCTGTATTTAGATTTGGTTAAAAACAAGTGGAAGTAAAAAGTGAACGAGAGATTTGTTGACAACAATTTGAGAAAATAAGAGTTGACAGGTTCCTGCATTCCTTTTTCACATCCTCTGAAGGAATGACCTTTAGAATGTTGAAAAATATAAACAGCAAACCTGTCTGTGCTCTTATTGATTACATCTCAAAACATAGCCACAAACATCAGGATGGCTGCCAAAGTTCAGGTAATGTGACAGCCGGAAGAAAAAAAATGTCTTCGAGAAAGTAAAACTGGACCAAAAAGTGTCAGACTTCTCCAGGCTTACTTATGAGTCGAAACGCAAGGAATGGAACCCTGCTGACATCATCTGGAGCAATGGCTCAAACAAGGAAGCTGGAATCAAACTGGCAGTTTTCTAGACAGCCACAGTACCCTTCACCACGCCTCCTTTGGAGCCGGTAGGTCCAAATCAGGACATCTGCTCTGTGCTCCCAAAGGAGGAAACAATTTCAGGACACTGATTGTGAAATTAGATGGTGCTGAGCAGGAGGAGGCAGAGGAACACAGAGCCAAATGATCGAGATCCTCTAGTGGACAAATTGTGAACGGTAGGGAAGCTGCAGAAGCAGGTCCTAATAAACTACATTGCCAAAAGTATTTGGCCACCTGCCTTGACTCACATATGAACTTGAAGTGCCATCCCATTTCTAACCCACACGGTTAAATATGATGTGGGTCCACCTTTTGCAACTATTACAGCTTCAACTCTTCTGGAAAGGCGGTCCACAAGGTTGCGGAGTGTGTTTATAGGAATTTTCCACCATTCTTCCAAAAGCGCATTGGTGAGGTCACACACTGATGTTGGTCGAGAAGGCCTGGCTTTGTTCTAATTCATCCCAAAGGTGTTCTATCGGGTTCAGGTCAGGACTCTGTGCAGGCCAGTCAAGTTCATCCACACCAGACTCTGGTGTGGTCTTTATGGACCTTGCTTTGCGCACTGGTGCACAGTCATGTTGGAAGAGGAAGGGGCCCGCTCCAAACTGTTCCCACAAGGTTGGGAGCATGGAATTGTCCAAAATGTTTCTGTATCCTGGAGCATTCAAAGTTCCTTTCACTGGAACGAAGGGGCCAAGCCTAACTCCTGAAAAATAACCTCAAACCATAATTCCTCCTCCACCAAATTTCACACTCGGCACAATGCAGTCCGAAATGTAGCGTTCTCCTGGCAACCTTCAAACCCAGACTCGTCCATCAGATTGCCAGATGGAAAAGCGTGATTCATCACTCCAGAGAAGGCGTCTCCACTGCTCTAGAGTCCAGTGGCGACGTGCTTTACACCACTGCATCCCACACTTTGCTTTGGACTTGGTGATATATGGCTTCGATGCAGCTGCTTGGCCATGGAAACCCATTCCATGAAGCTCTCTGCGTACTGTACGTGGGCTAATTGGAAGGTCACATGAAGTTTGGAGCTCTGTAGCAACTGACTGTGCAGAAAGTCTTTGCACTATGCACTTCAGCATCCACTGACCCCTCTCTGTCAGTTTACGTGGCCTACCACTTTGTGGCTGAGTTGCTGTTGTTCCCAAACTCTTTCATTTTCTTATAACAAAGCCGACAGTTGACTTTGGAATATTTAGGAGCGAGGAAATTTCACGACTGGATTTGTTGCACAGGTGGCATCCTATGACAGTTCCACGCTGAAAATCACTGAGAGCGGCCCATTCTTTCACAAAGGTTTGTAGAAACAGTCTCCATGCCTAAGTGCTTGATTTTATACACCTGTGGCCGGGCCAAGTGATTAGGACACCTGATTCTCAACATTTGGATGGGTGGCCAAATACTTTTGGCAATATAGTGTATCTTTGCATTGATTCTTCCGAAGGCTAATAATCAATACATTTAGGAAATACTAATAAATAATTGAAGCATGCATACAGAAGTTATGGACGTGTACGTTCGTCACCACACTAGCTGATCCGCCTTTGGGGGGATTTGAGCAACACAGCAATTGTGAGGCGGCTTAATTGAAGAAAAGCTTAATGAGGGTCCCCGGAGAGTGGGGATGTGTGGCTCATAAAGGGCTCAGGTAGGGGAAGACACGGTCAATAGGATCAAGGCTCGGCTTTCTGGATCGGCAAAAGAGGACTTAGCTGCTGCGAGGTGTAACATACGCTCGCATATTAATGCATATATTAAGAAGTGGAGAGTGTAAATACAGCTGGCGTAGTATTAATAATGCACATGTATTTGTTCAGAGTTCATAAAATCACAACGCGGACTACTAATGCATTGTGCGCAGACCACCATGATGTATCCCTATACATCATGCATAACAAAAATGTTGGGATTTTTGTTATGCAATTTAAGTATAATTATGAGTGTCATTGTGCCAGCTCGTGGGAAAATCGGTGGAGTACGGTTCCGAGCCTATAAACCTCTCCTTTTTTGCAAATGTGATTTTTTTTTTTATAACAAAGTAACAGTAACGTGTGTCATGGAATGTTTACTAAAATTAGTCTATATGTATCGACCAAAGTTTGTCGGGACTACTGAGTAACGACTTAAGTAAAATCAAACGGTACCACGTTTCCATTCCTCTGGAGCACGTGATGTCACGTCCGGTTGAAGACTCTGCACCAGCTCAAGCACTTGGCCAAGAAACAAGCAGTCGAGCACTAAGAAGTAGGAATGGGTAACGTTCACATTTTAACCGGTAGAATTAGGGCTGTCCAAAAAATTTGGATTTTCGAATGAATCGCAATTTTTTTTGTGTAAGGATTCAGATTAAAAAAAAAATCAAAAATCGATTAAAAAAATATGTATAAAATAAATATACATATATATATATATGGGAAGCCTGCGAAACAGGCATGTAAGGATGACATAGCCTCTGTGTTTTTTCCTGACCTAACAAATATACATACATACATATATACATATATATATGTATATATATATATATATATATACATACATATATACATACATATGTATATATATATATATATATATATATATATATATATATATATATATATATATATATATATATATATATATATATATATATATATGGGAAAAATCACATACATACATACATACATACATACATACATACATACATACATACATACATACATACATACATACATACATACATACATACATATATATATATATATATATATATATATATATATATATATATATATATATATATATATATATATATATATGTATATATATATATATATATGTATGTGTGGGAAAAATCACAAGACTATTTCATCTCTACAGGCCTGTTTCATGAGGGGTTTCCCTCAATCATCAGGAGATTTTTTCCCACACATACATATTACGCTCTACCACGGTATCGAGCACAATTTTGTTGGATAATCTAATTAAGACATATATATATATATATATATATATATATATATATATATATATATATATATATATATATATATATATATATATATATATATATATATATATATATATATATATAGATATCTATATCTATATATATATATATATATATATATAGATATAGATATCTATATATATATATATATATATATATATATATATATATATATATATATATATATATATATATATAGATATCTATATCTATATATATATATATATATATATATATATATATATATATATATATATATATATATATATATATATATATATATATATATATATATATATATATATATATGTTGAAGTTGCAGTGTTTCTATAGCTTGGTTATTTTTTTTTTTTAATTAAATAAAAAAAGAGGCTTTGCTACACATCATAAATCAATCATTGAGGTCTGTCAAGTGCCCTCATCAACATTGCCCAACGCAGCTCGTGACCTAACCTCGTCCACAGTTGTGCATCTCCATGTTTCCATTGGGTTACGTAACCGTGGCAACCCACTAATGAATTATGCAGCAACACGCTACAGTATTATTTTCAGCTGGGTGAAAAATGACAACATACACGACTTTAGTGTGATAAAACTAAGGCTGGTGCGCCTGTAGAATTAAAGAGCCTCCCTCCGTCTCTTTGTCGTACCTCTCCTCAAACAGACGCAACAAGAAGCTAATTCGAGGCAGGGCTCGTTTCACACGCAGAGGGAAATAAAACACAGGGTGCGGAAAGACACGGAATTTGGTTCAAAAGGTCATGGAAATGTCGCAGACGAGTCGGGACAAACTTTTCTCTGCAGGCGGTGCAAAGTTTGGATATGACGATGATGAAAAAAAAAAGAAAAAAAAAAGGTTAAGGAAGGTGTCATGAAAGTGAAGCAAGATGGAGTAAAAGGGAGCATCAGTCTGGAAAGACGATACAAGCACAGAACAGAACGATGATGACACACTAAAAGAAACCGGGCGTGCAGCTGGTTTAATGCTTCAATCGCCAATGACCACTCTGTTAGATTGCACCGGGACTAAAGAGATCAGTTACACAAAACCATAACCTGTCCACTTTTGCATTTTATCATGTGGAATATTTCCTATTTTCAGAAAAATGGACTGCTAACCCAACCAATGCTGTTTAATATGAAGTGTCTGTAAATTGTAGCGTGTACAATTTTATTATAAGATTGTAAGCACGCATGCATTTAAAGCTTGGTCACATAATTATTTTATTATTCATTTTTAATTATTCCATTATGGAAAGCCATCCTTAAATACACTATATTGTCAAAAGTATTTGGCCACCTGCCTTGACTCACATATGAACTTGAAGTGCCATCCAATTCCTAACCCGTAGGGTACAATATGATGTCGGGCCACCTTTTGCAGCTATTACAGCTTCAACTATTCTGGGAAGGCTGTCCACAAGGTTGCGGAGTGTGTTTAAGGGAATTTTCCACCATTCTTCCAGAAGTGCATCGGTGAGGTCACACACTGATGTTGGCCGTTATATTTAATCTTAAAGGTGTTCTATCGGGTTCATGTCAGGACTCTGTGCAGGCCAGTCAAGTTCATCCACACCAAACTATGTCATCCATGTCTTTATGGACCTTGCTTTGTGCACTGGTGCACAGTCATGTTGGAAGAGGAAGGGGCCCGCTCCAAACTGTTCTCACGAGGTTGGTAGCATGGAATTGTCCAACATGTTTTGGTATCCTGGAGCATTCAAAAGTTCCTTTCACTGGAACTAAGGGACCAAGCCCAACTGTTGAAAAGCAACCCCACACAATTATTCCTCCTCCACCAACGACACAACAACGAGGATGAGACTGCCTGTAAGGTATATAAGGAGAAGTTGCCCTAACAGAGAGAGAGATTTTCATTTAGCTAACTTTTTCTCCAGGTTTGCTGCAGCACCTGCAATTGTGAGGATTTGCTTGATCAAATACAAGCTGCAATTCCTCACCGGCGTCACCTTTGATCCATTTACAACACCAGGTCGTCCTCAGGTTTGAACGGGGATGACAAGACCTGCAATATGCAACATCTACTTTATTTGGCCTACATAAAAATGCAATTTGTGAAGATATTAATAAAATAAATGAGAACAATAATACACATTCTTATTTTTATTCCGGCAGAGACACCTCCACCCACCTCATGCGGGACTCGACGGCGTCACCATTGTTATGCCAATGTTTGCCAATTGCTGCAGAAAATGAGGCCACGCTGTTTCGCCCACCGACCGTGCCGGAGAGGATTGTTTTTTCCATGAAAGGCAGAGAAGGTCAAAATTGTGTGAAGAAATGGGAGGGTTGACGGGGATGCACAGACTGTATCTTTGCAGCTAATTAAAGTGGAGCTGTCATGCAAAACAAACCTTTCTTACCGGTACTTGTTTTTGAGACCTGCATTAGTCCCGAAAATTTTGAATCAAACCATAAAGGCATGACATATGTATAAAACAATCTTGCCTTTGTTTCAATTTGTATTTTTATTAAGGATCCCCATTAGCCGGTTGCCCCAACAACCCACTAGTCTTCATGGGGTCCACAAACTCAATGCAATTACAAGTAAAAGCATATAATTATAACTACACAATACAGAAACAAATACAAATCATCAACAAGCAAACCATTTACAGTCTCAGAAAATTAATTACCTTAATAATATAACTACAAAATACAAAATCAAACAAAAATAATCAACAAGCAAACTAATTTACAGACTCAGATACAATATTACTTTCCTTTTAAAACCCTGTTTATTTTCAATGCCGGGGAGAATTTGAGACAGGTTATTCCAGAGCGATACAGATCTATAAGTAAAATATTTCCACAATGCATTCTTCCTCGGACGAGGGAGTACAAAATGACCATCACTAGGCGCCCTGGTATTATGATTATGCATAGTGCTAATGTAAACTATTTGGGCCATGAGAAAAGCAGGAGTTTTACTACTGCTTACTGATTTGAACAATATTAGAGTATTAGCTGACAACCTGTTCTGCACTGTTAGCCAAGAAAGAGAAGCATGCATTTGGTTAACATTGGTTCTTAGTGAATAACCCAGAACCAGCCTTGCTGCCCTATTCTGGACAATCTGGAGTTTACTGATCTCACCACTTGCAGCAGACGCCCAGAAAGTAGAACAATAGTCAATATGACACAAGACTAAACTCTTAACAATCTGACAAAGAAGAGGTCGATCAACAAAAGCTGCACATTTCCTGTAAATACCAACAGCCCTTCCCATCTTTGTAATTATATCACTGATATGATTTGACCAGGATAGAGTGCAGTCCAGCATCACTCCAAGGAGCTTGGCACTTCTGACCTGTTGAACTACCTAGCCTCAGATCCAACTTTGGGTCACAAGATAATTATTGCCTAGTCCCCAATATAATACTTTTTGTTTTTGAGATGTTAAGGACAAGTCTGTTACATACTGTCCAGTCATGCACAGCTTTTAGTTCCTCACTCAATACTACATTAAGTGCATTGCATGATGGTGCACCGTGATATAAGGTTGCATCATCAGCATAAAGAACCAATTTGGTACGACCGGTAGCCCAAGGTAAATCATTGGTGAATATAGAAAAAAGTAAAGGTCCCAGGCAACTTCCCTGTGGAACACCACAATCTAAACATCTGCTATTAGACAAGATGCCATTAAGATACACCTGTTGTGATCTTGAGGACAAATAACTCTGTATCCACATTAAAGCAGAAGTATTAAAACCATAACATTTAAGTTTCTCAATTAAAAGAGTGGTCAATCAGGTCAAAAGCAGCACTGAAATCTAACAGCACAGCTCCAACCAACATAGAATTATCTATAGCATTAAGCCAATTGTCTGTCATTTGTATAAGAGCAGTGGACGTAGAGTGGCCCGTTCTATATGCATGTTGAGAATCTGTTGCTAGCCCATTTGATTGAAAGTAAGCTTGAATTTGTGCATACACACATATCTCCAGTATTTTGCAAAAACCAGGTAAGATGCTTATTGGTCTAGAATTGACCTCATTAAAAGCCAATTTGGTATCCTTACGTAGAGGAGTAACCTTTGCCACCTTCCATATCTTTGGACACAGGCCCACTTGTAAACATATATTACAAATATGACAAACAGGCACTGATATGATACCAACAGTCATTCCCAGTAACTTACTATCCAGCTTACAGCTACTTTGTTGTACAGAAGAGAGTGTAGTAACCTCTCAAACTCACTGACTTCAACCTGATGAAAAATGAATTCACACCCCTTATTATCCACTATAATATTCCTAATGAGGTCAGTTGATATGTTATTAGATTTATGCATACCATGCCTCAATTGAGATACCTTGTCAACATAATAATTATTAAAATGATTGGCAATGTCACATGGAAACCCATTTGATTCCACAAAAGGTGTACATACATAGTTCTTTGTACCCATAATTTAATTCAAAACATTCCATACATTTTTGCCATCATATCTCACGTCAATAACCTATTTTTGTAATATTCCCTTTTTTCCAGTTTGTTTAACTTTGTGACCTAGTTTCTTAGGGAACAGTACTTATGCCTGTCATCAATTAAACCTGAGTTTACTGAGGCTTTCTTAGCCATGTCTCTTTCTGTCATTAAACTCCTAAGTCCATTATCAATCCATGGGGCAGACTTATTTTTGACTGAAAACTTTTTCAAAGGGGCATGCTTGTCCACAACACTCATGTATATTAACATAAATAAATCCAGTGCGGCCTCAAGATCTTCCTCACTGCACACCTCGTTCCATTTTAAACAGGAGATTTCATCAATAAAACACTCTTCATCGAATCTCTTATGAGACCTTGTAAAAATAATATTCGCTTTAGGTTTAGGAATCCTTGTCTTTCTAGTGACTGCTATTATATTGTGGTCAGTAAAACCTACAGGAACCGAGACTGCCTTGAAGCATTGGTCAGGAACATTTGTACAAATATGATCAATGCATGTAGCTAAAATAATACCATCACTGCCTACACCTATTCTTGTGGGAGGGGCAACAATTTGGGACAGATTGCAAGCATTTAAAATGGATAGTAACTTATTTTTGTTTGTACACCCCTGTCCCAGCCAGTCGACATTCATATCACCCAGTAAAGAGATTTCTCTATTATCATCTGATATCCTGTCAAACATCTCACATAACTCCTTCAGATACAGAGCACCAGCACTAGGAGGCCTATAGAAACAGCATACTACAATTGGTTTCAAATAAGACAGATGGACTTGCACACAAATAGCTTCAATGCTCTCCCTCATCAAATCATTACGCACTTTGATAGATAAATGATTCTGAAAATAAATAGCCACCCCACCCCTAAACCTGTTTCTAGCTTTTCTAAAAATTGAGAACCCCTCAATGGCTATAACTGAATCAGAAAAATAATCATCAAGGTGGGTCTCAGAAATGGCAAAGATATTAATAAAATTATCTCTGATAATACATTCTAATTCCTGATACTTATTATGCAGGCTGCATACATTCACGTAAGCTAACACCAGGCCCCTGTGAAGGCCCAGCTTAATGCATTACATAACAGTACTGGAAGTAGTCATTACACAGGCCAAGCCATGATGCTAAAAACACCCACGAATGCTCATTCTAAAAAAGCCAAGGGGTAACCTTTGGGTCCCGATACAGCTGTCCATTTATGTACAGTCTATTGACTGTTAGTGCCACTCTTTTGTTCTGGGCCCGGTTCTCTCTCATGATCGGTGACAGTTTCTTTATACTTCCTCCGAATGAAGTTGTTTGGAATTTGTCTAATTGGTGACATTTTTCCAATTGGTGACATCAGCTGATTTCTCCACATATCGCAGAAATTTACCCGAAAACTTTGCTTGAGTCCATCGTCGCAGTAGGATTATACGTAGGGGTGCAACGATACACAAAATTCACGGTGTTCGGTTCAATTCGATAATTTATCAATGCAAAAAAAGATACATTTCCATGCCACGCTGGTCTGAATGAATGTGGGAGGCGCATCTTTAAGCTGCATAGTCGGGCGCAAATCCACTGAGCTTTCAGCACAAAGCGTTCCGTCAGAAGTTGATAAACCGAACCGAGACCTTTGTATCGTAAGGTTCAATACGAATACATGTATTGTTGCACTCCTAATTGTACGGTATACCGGTACTAATAGTAGTACCCTGTACTACTGAATTAAAATTGATACTATACTGCTTCTGAAAAATACCGGTACTAGTTTTTTTCCCCCCCGGACATGACGGCTGGTAAAATGAGCAAGCGGCACATGTTAGGCAACGCATACGCATGGTGTACTTACAAGCAGACAAACTGGAGAGTGGACGTACTTTGGCTTAAAAACAAACACTAAAGTTGAAGCTTTTCACACTGAAGCGCCACTCTAGATGGTTAATGTCTATCCGCAGTCGGCAGTGTTTTAGCTACTTCTAAATCACTAATCATCGCCTCCATGGTGCCAAAAAAAACTAACATGTTTCTTACAAGTATCATCCCTGTAGGACGAGGAATAGCTAAACACGCTTCACTACACACCGTAGAAGGATACAATAGATAACTGCTAACAGCAAGCTAGCGCTCCTGAATGTACACAAATGCCATGGGTGGATCTACACAGACAACGGCTGTAACGATACCAACTACAAGAGCTGTATATAGTCGATACAACAATGATTACATCAATATAAATTGTTATACTTTACTAACTCAGGAATTGCATCCCTGGACACAAGATAACTTTAATTACGACCAATGTATGACCCTGTAACTACTTGGTATTGGACTTATACCAGAATTTGTAGTATCACACAAAACTAATGTAAAGATAAAGTGATTATTACATTTGAACATAAGTGTAGATAGAACATGTTAAAACAGAAAGTAAGCAGTAATTAACAGTAAATGAACAAGTAGCTTATTAATCCAATTTACCTTTGACAAAATAATTGAATGGAAAAAGACAATATGTTACTGCATATGTCAGCAGACTAAACAAAGAGACTTTGTTTGCTTACTTACTACTAAAAGTGAAGTTGTCTAGTGTCTTCACTATTTTAAATAATTAGAAAAATATTATTTTATTGAAATAAGAAACATCTTGATCGTAAGCTTTTTAGGTTAAAATAAAGCCAAAAATCCCTGAAAACGATCAAAAATTATCAAAATACACTTAGGTACCGGTACCAAAATATTGGTATCGGGACAATACCAACCGACGCTGAGGTTAGAGTACGAATTGACACAAAATCCATTTTAATAAATTAAACACTCTACTGCCATCTGGCGGCTAAAGTATTTTGTGCATCCCCCAATTTTTCACGTTTCATGTGTCAGGTAAACTGCCACGAATGGGGCCATATGAATCCCCTCTCTACTGTAAGTTTAGTTTGTGGACACCCTGAGGTAAGAAAGACTCCAAAAAATATTTTGTTAAAATAAAATCATATACAATGTATTTTTGGACTTTTTTGTATGGTAGCGTCACTGTAGTGGTAACTGCATTTATTTAAAGTGGTATTTTTGCTGGAAGTCGAGAGCAATAGCGTCTGTGTTTCCACTTCATCCACCATGTTTGACGGTTGCAGAAAGAGTGCATATTTTCCCATAAGTTGTTTATGTTCAGACAAGGCAAACGCAAAAATAGCCTTTGTGGATGTGGCCATTTTCATTTCCGACCTCGTAACTGGAACGCTTCCAACTTCCCAGGTAACTGGAACGCAGCATTAGACTTCACGGAAGTAAAACATGGCAAACTTTGTTGTGGGTGGAAGCCTCTTCACAGGGCTTCAAGTCGCTGCTGATCTTCTGCTGCCACGGGCTCTGAAAGTGCCTGATTTGATATGCAGCAGAGCTTGCTTGTTAAATGTTAATATCGCCGACAATCACCCTAATTTATTTGTGGCAGCCAAAAACGTGATTGTGATTGAAATTTCAATAATTGTGCAGCCCGAAATTAAGGTTACTAAAATATCACAATGCAGCTTTCGGTATATGTTACAAATATAATTTTATGAATCAATCAAAGCAAAGGTCCCGCTTTTACATTGGACCTGACAAGATGTGTGTACCTAATAAAATGCCCAAGGATAGTTGCGGTGTCTGACCCAGTCTGCCACGGGGTCTTGCCCTGAGGGGTGTTGTTTTCCAGCCTGACAGATGTACAGAGAGAACAAGAACTCCCCCTCGAATAAATATGACAAAGTGTAACCGCTGAAGGCGCATCATTTGTTCTAATTGAGCACTCGTAGTGACCTCCGACCTGGCCTCCTCATCCATAAACACCATGGAGAGGAAGGAAGAAAAAAGACAAATATTTCAGAGTCAGCATGGCTTTTTCTTGTTGCGCTTGTAACCGCAGCAAACATCTATTACATATACACTATATTGCCGAAAGTCTTTGGCCACCCCATTCAAATGATCAGAATCAGGTGTCCTAATCACTTGGCCGGGCCACAGGTGTAAAAAATCAAGCACTTAGGCATGGAGACTGTTTCTACAAACATTTGTGAAAGAATGGGCCGCTCTCAGTGATTTCCAGCGTGGAACTGTCAGAGGATGCCACCTGTGCAACAAATCCAGTCGTGAAATTTCCTCGCTCCTAAATACTCCAAAGTCAACTGTCGGCTTTATTACGAGAAAATGGTAGAGTTTGGGAACAACAGCAACTCAGCCACAAAGTTGTAGGCCACGTAAACGGACAGAGAGGGGTCAGCGGATGCTGAAGCGCATAGTGCAAAGAGGTCGCCGACTTTCTGCAGTCAGTTGCTACAGAGCTCCAAACTTCATGTGACCTTCCAATTAGCCCACGTACAGTACGTAGAGAGCTTCATGGAATGGGTTTACATGGCCGAGCAGCTGCATCTAAGCCATACATCACCAAGTCCTATGCAAAGCCTCGAATGCAGGGGTGTAAAGCACGTCGCCACTGGACTCTAGAGCAGTGGAGAAACCTTATTTGGAGTAATGAATCACACTTTTCCATCTGGCAATCTGATGGACGAGTCTGGCTTTTGGAGATTGCCAGGAGAAAGGTAAATTTCGGACTGCATTGTGCAGAGTGTGAAATTTGGTGGAGGAGGAATTATGGTGTGGGGTTGTTTTTCAGGAGTTGGGCTTGGCCCCTTCGTTCTAGTGAAAGGAACTTTGAATGCTCCAGGAAAACCAAAATATTTTGGACAATTCCATGCTCCCAACCTTGTGGGAACAGTTTGGAGAGGGCCCCTTCCTCTTCCAACATGACTGTGCACCAGTGCACAAAGAAAGGTCCATAAAGACATGGATGACAGAGTCTGGTGTGGATGAACTTGACTGGCCTGCACAGAGTCCTGACCTGAACCCGATAGAACACCTTTGGGGTGAATTATAACGGAGACTGAGAGCCAGGCCTTCTCCATCAACATCAGTGTGTGACCTCACCAATGCGCTTTTGGAGGAATGGTCGGAAAATTCCTATAAACACACTCCGTAACCTTGTGGACAGCCTTCCCAGAAGAGTTGAAGCTGTAATAGTTGCAAAAGGTGGACCGACATCATATTGAACACTATGGGGTAGGAATGGGATGGCACTTCAAGTTCATATGTGAGTCAAGGCAGGTGGCCAATTACTTTTGGCAATATAGTATGTGTGTGTATATATATATATATATATATATATATATATATATATATATATATATATATATAGAGAGAGAGAGAGAGAGAGAGAGAGAGAGAGAGAGAGAGAGAGAGAGAGAGAGAGAGAGAGAGAGAGAGAGAGAGAGAGAGAGACTGTGCTATCATGTCTAATATTGCCTGTATTTAATTAAATGATGTATTAATGAACTCCAGTCCATTCATATTTCAAGCATTTGTAGAAGATTATTTGAAAAGGTTATTGTAAATGTAGAATAGTAAGCCAATGTCATAACTCACATAAGCAATCAATAGGGCAATGGAAAAGTGAGCTGTATGGGTGATTAAACACAATGATATTGTTAGTCCTCAGGGTCGCATGTGATTGCTTTTAATAAAAACGACGAGAAAAAAAAAAGATACTGTCGCCAAGCAGCTCATCACAAGCATTTTGGGCTTTTAATGTATTGCTCAAGGACACTATTTCTGGGGTCTGAACTAGGGATGTCCGATAATGACTTTTTGCCGATATCCGATATTCCGATATTGTCCAACTCTTTAATTACCGATACCGATATCAACCGATACCGATATCAACCGATATATGTAGTCGTGGAATTAAGACATTATTATGCCTAATTTGGACAACCATGTATGGTGAAGATAAGGTCCTTTTAAAAAAAAATTGTAAAATAAGATAAATAAATTAAAAACATTTTCTTGAATAAAAAAGAAAGTACAACAATATAAAAACAGTTACATAGAAACTAGTAATGAATGAAAATTAGTAAAATTAACTGTTAAAGGTTAGTACTATTAGTGGACCAGCAGCACGCACAATCATGTGTGCTTACGGACTGTATCCCTTGCAGACTGTATTGATATATATTGATATATAATGTAGGAACCAGAATATTAATAACAGAAAGAAACAACCCTTTTGTGTGAATGAGTGTAAATGGGGGAGGGAGGTTTGTTGGGTTGGTGCACTAATTGTAAGTGTATCTTGTGTTTTTTATGTTGATTTAATAAAAAAAACAAAAAAAACAAAAAAAAACAAAAAAACGATACCGATAATAAAAAAAACGATACCGATAATTTCCGATATTACATTTTAACGCATATATCGGCCGATATTATCGGACATCTCTAGTCTGAACTCAATGCACCAGACCGTCATGTTACTTTCTTCCAACAGCATGTTTACTTATGATAGAGACAGTATCAATCTAAACTGAGGCGTATGTTGTTCACATGGAGCTTTAAAACATGCTTACATTTTACTTTTAGTGGTTAACAATATAAAAAACATTAAATTAATTAATTTTGTTATTTGCTGAGGTAGAATCCAGGGTAATACTAGGTCGGCACATATTTTTTTTAAAGTCTATTTTAATACCAATGAATTGCTGCTTTTTTAAGACTGATACCAGTAATCGTTAACTCATTTTTGTGTTTCAATCGATATTTAAAATAGGGAAAGGATTCTAATAGCCTCCCGTTAGAGGAAGATAATGTTAATCATTTTGCAATGCAGTCTGCTGAAAAGGATGGAACCTAAATGTGTCTGTGCAACTACAAACTCCAAACGCAGTGAAGTCGGCACGTTGTGTAAATGGTAAATAAAAACAGAATACAATGATTTGCAAATCCTTTTCAACCTGTATTCAATTGAATATACTTCAAAGACAAGATACTTAAAGTTCAAACTGGTAAACGTTGTTATTTTTTTACAAATATTAGCTCATTTGGAATTTGAAATACTCAGTCATTCACAAACAAGGATGGGGCGAGGGTCACCCCTTTGCTTACTTTGCACTGAACAGGAAGTGACTGTGTTTTGCGGCTTCTGTTGTTTATTGGTAAATTTGACAAAACACATATGTCGACATGAACGGACACATTTTCGTAGAAATGACCGCTTTTGGTGTCGGACCTTACCCCTGCTTCAGTAGACACGGGCAATTGATGAGATGATCGGGTTTGCAAACATAAACGGGCCCGACTTAATAAGCAGGTGCTCACCCCCCACCCTCCACCCCAACCACCCACTCTTAGCATTTAAGGGGAATATAGACATCTTCTCCACAGGCTCGCCCTGGTTTTATCACATGCTCACACAAGCTATATTTAGCTGAGGGAAGTGATTTGAAAAAGTGCTGGCCTGCAGCCGTAACACCCTGCCACACAAGTGCACTGATGAGGATAGACACCGGGAATCCTGATGTGATAGCATATGCCAACAAATCCTGACTTAATTGGACACTTCCTCCACAACAGGCCCCGTGGTAAACAGCGGCAAGCGAATAAGGCTTAGAGAAGCTCAAGAATATTCCCGATAACAAAACCGCGAGCTGATGCGCTGTCCTGTGCAGATTCTTCTCCTCGGAACAACAACTCTTATTTGACTGCGTAATCCTCGGCATTGGGCTAAACTGATTAGCTTCCGTCATGCTTAACATTCCGTGTCTTAGCCCAATTTGTCCATCTCGGAAATGTGGAGCAGACTCGTCACGTCCACCGCCGCCTTCTCCGCGCCATCTGGACAGTTGTTTTGCAGGAAATGGTCAGCAGCCAGGTGCTGAGGAGGGATTGCATATGATCAGGAAAAGGATCCCATTGAAGCAGATTGAGGCGAAAGAGGACTTATGGAAATTGAGCGCCGCATTGTGCTGCGCGAGCCAGTCTTCACGAGGTTGCGAGATGCAAAGCTTTGGAGAGCTAGCCAAGCTCGCGAGTGATTTGCGACTAAAACGAAACACTGACTCATGCGCGGCAAACCCAAGAGACAAAGCCTCTGATTGCGGCAGTCCACACGTGGTTCTGGAAGATAATAAGTGTGCTCATTGCGCATTTGAAGCCTGTTATTATTTTTGACGGATATTGGCTACACGATTATATAATACATTTGCAAAAATGAGTACCACCAAAACTCAACTTTAGATATTAATGCGTATTTCTGGCCTTGTCATCCTCGTCCGGACAGAAGGGCGACACGGCAGTGTGGCTGGATCAAAAGAGACACTTTGCTAAACAAAAAGTTGCTTCGTTACAAGCGAGCGTCATTATACAGGTCTGCAGTGTCTGGAGGAGCTCAGGTCAAAAATGAAGGACTCTTAACTTGGAGAAGCCAAACCATCAGTTTTATATTTCTCTTTCCTGTCTTTGTGCTAAGTCAAGGGAGCGCATCCTGACCATAAAAGGAGATGATCGTGTGTAAGTGTCTGGAAAACAACTGCTTTAAGTCATAACTTAAATGATGGCATTGAGCTAGACAGGTAGTCTATTCTCTAGGATAGGGCTATCACTTTTGCATTCCGAAGTCTGAATGTATTGCCTCTTCTAGTGAGAGAGTTAACCCAGTCCACATGCAAATGTCCAACTAAGGCTATTTCAATATCAATGGGCTCAAACATTATTTACTTAAACCTGGTGGTTCGCTTTCTCCAAGTTGAATATAAACATTCGCCATATGGAGAACATAATATGAGTTAATTAATACAAGTCGTCCTTTCTGTCTTTGTGCTAAGTCAGGAGAGCGCATCCTGACCATAAACGGAGATGTTCGTGTGTAAGTGTCTGGAAAACCATTGCTTTCAGTCATAACTTAAATGTTGGCGTTTAGCAAGACAAGTAGTCTATTCTCAAGAATAGGGTTATAATTTTTGTATTCCGAAATCTGAAATGATTGCCTCTTCTCGTGAGAGAGTTAACCCAGTCCCCATACTAATATCCAACTAAGGCTCCTTAATTTATTATGGGCTAAACCATTATTTACTTAAACCTGGTGGTTTGCTTTCTCCAAGTTGAATATAAACATTCACCATATGGAGAACATAATATGAGTTAATTAATACACTTTGATATAATTAAAACAATGAACCAGATATAAATTATATTCCTCCTTCCTGTCTTTGTGCTGAGTCAGGAGAGCGCATCCTGACCATAAAAGGAGATGTTCGTGTGTAAGTGTCTGGAAAACAACTGCTTTAAGTCATAACTTAAATGTTGCCGTTGAGCTAGACAAGTAGTCTATTCTCAAGGATCAGGTTATCCCTTTTGCATTCCGAAGTCTGAATGTATTGCCT
>NC_084758.1:29592152-29684652 GCF_033978785.1 Entelurus aequoreus
ACGCAGAAGAGTTGAAGGCCACTATCAGAGCAACCTGGGCTCTCATAACACCTGAGCAGTGCCAGAAACTCATCGACTCCATGCCACGCCGCATTAACGCAGTAATTGAGGCAAAAGGAGCTCCAACCAAGTATTGAGTATTGTACATGCTCATATTTTTCATTTTCATACTTTTCAGTTGGCCAACATTTCTAGAAATCCCTTTTTTGTATTAGCCTTAAGTAATATTCTAATTTTGTGACACACGGAATTTTGTATTTTCATTTGTTGCCACTTCAAATCATCAAAATTAAATGAAATAAACATTTGAATGCATCAGTCTGTGTGCAATGAATAAATATAATGTACAAGTTACACCTTTTGAATGCAATTACTGAAATAAATCAAGTTTTTCAAAATATTCTAATGTACTGGCTTTTACCTGTATATATATATATATATATATATATATATATATATATATATATATATATATATATATATATATATATATATATATATATATATATATATATATATATATTGATTTATTGATTGATTTCTAGTTTTAAGAGCTATTTACTTATTTTTAGTCATTGAATAATCTTTATTTTAGCAAGCCTTTTTGGCAACACTTTAGTATGGGGAACATATGAACATGCAAATTAGTAACATATTGCATATTGGTTCTTAATTAGTCATTATCAAGGACTTATTAAGAACTTAAGTAAATATGAATGCCTTTTTCTGCATGGCTTTATAATACAACCAATAAGCCATTAACTAAGAGTCTTCCCTAACCCTAACCCTTAACCCTTACCCCGACCCTAACCCTAACCCTATATTAATAACCAACTACTTAATGATTCACATGTTCCCCCCATACAAAAGTGTTACAGACTTTTTATATTTTTTATATTCTAGTTTAAAAATGGTAACATTAGGAACATAACTTAAAATAAGATATTTAGATTTTCCCCCACATAGAAAATTGTGTTTAAAGATTCTTCAATATTCCAAGGATGCTTAATTTAAGAATTGCAAATTGAGTTTTCAGAATAAAATACAATTGTTGTTGCTTAAAATATTTACAAATTTTAATTTAGAATCTCTTATCAAGTGAAATTATCTGTCCATGCGGCCATTTAATTTCACCAGTTTTTAGTAGTTACATTTTTTTTCCGTAAAATCCAGTCTTTTTCTTTTATATTTTGACAGCTCTTTTTTGCAGTGACTCTTTGTTTCAGCAAGTGGGCCACCGATGACGAGCCAACACAAGTGTTCAAACACACAGTTGACACTTGATTTGATTAAATCAAGTGTCCAGGGACTAAAAGGCCACATATATTAAAAAAGTAAGGTAGAGATTGTTAGATGTATGTAGTTTTATCAGTAGTGGATAATAATAATCATATTGATACATAGGATTCTTATTATGTTTCATTATTAGTGCATCATTAGTGAATCTACTGGTGGGTCTGCAAAAGCTTGTGACACCTCTGTTCTGAACTTTAATTAAGAGTCATTTAACTCACCACAGTTATGTGCTATGTGATGCAAAAGTTACACTTAAACATACGTAACTTTGTCCAGTGCTGCCAGTTAGATTTGCACTGCATCCGGAAAGTATTTTCCACATGTTATCTAACAGCCTCATTCCAAAATGGAATACATTGATTTTTGTCCTCAAAATTCTGCAAACAATACCCCATGATGACAATCTGTCAGGGTTGTTGTTTTTTTTTTAATTGCAAATGTATTAAAACATAAAACACAAAAAAATTACATGTACAAAACATGTATTCACAGCCTTTGCTCAGTTCTTTGTTGATGCACCTTTGACAGCAATTACAGCCTCAAGTCTTTTTGAATACGATGCCACAAGCTTGGCAGAAAGGTGACCAAGAACCCGATGGTCACTTTGTTAGAGCTACAGCATTCCTTTGTGGAGAGAGGAGAATCTTCCAGAAGGACACCCATTTTTGCAGAAATCTACAAACAGGCCTGTCTGGTAGAGTGGCCAGAAGGAAGCCATTTCTTAGCAAAAAAAGTTTGACAAAATGCACCTAAAAGACTCTCAGACCATGAGAAACTAAATTATCTGGTCTGTTGAGACAAACATTTTGAACAGGCATCATTTTTTGGAGAAAACCAGCTCATCACCAGGCCAATACCATCCTTTACAGTGAAGCATAGTGGTGGCAAGATAGAGGGAAACATGAATGCAGCAATGGACAGAGACATCCTGGATGAAAACCGACTCTTCCCAGCCAACCTGATGTAGCTTGAGTAGCGCTGCAAAGAAGAAAGGGCATAACTGCCCAATGGTAATTGTGCCAAGCTTGTGGCATCGTATGCAAACATTTATTTGTTTTAATCAATTTGCAATTTAAAAAAAAAATTAAAAAAAATAAAAAAAACGTTTCACATTGAATTGTACATATAATTTTTAGGACAAAAATGCATTTATTCCATTTTGGAATAAGGCTGTAACATGACAAAATGTGGAAGAGGTGAAGCGATGTGGATACTTTATAGTTGCACTGTGTTTAATTCCCACTGTTCTTTTACCTCCTCATCCTGGTTCTCAAATTTTGGCGCTTTATGCGAATGCATAAAAGGTGAGCTTTGTTGATGTCATGACTTTTACGTTGTGTTAACAGTGATTGGTGCTGGGTTTGTCGCTAGCAGGAACAATGCATGTAGAGGCGTGCATGCATTCCTAATGTGACTCAAACAACCTCATTATTGAACATTGATTTTATCTTAACTTTTATGACGTCACATTTTATAACTGATGGGTTTAAAGGGCACCTCTGATTTATTTAGTCTTTTCTGACTTACTAATCTTGTTACGATGTTACTTACAACACAAGCAATGCCAAACTATTAATCGATGTAAACTATTATACAAACATGGGGTCTGGTTCAAATAGAGGGATGAGGGTCTTTAATTTGACCTGCTGTTGGACTCTGTCTCAAAGTGTTAACATGTGCTCAATGTTTCCTTACCATTATTGCTATGTTGTCTATTACCATTATTGCTATGTTGTCTATTACTATTGTTGGTATATTCATTATTCCTACATTGTTGATACAAATTATTGTTAAAGTGTAATAATTATTGTTACCTGTGGTAATGCCACTATGATACAACATCTGTATTATAATCTTTGAACAAAGTAAGAGTGAAACTCATGTGAATAATCACTGAATGGAGAACCGGGGGTGGGATTAAATAAATTATCTTCTTCCCACTCCCATTCAGGCAAAACTGAAAAACATGCATTACATACTGTACATTACCTTTTGCACTATATTAATTTATATTATTATGTGTTGTCAACTTTGTTCTTTTTTATGTCGTTGCCTGAAATAAATAAATAAATGACAAAACAATTAAATGTTGGATACTCGTGTTAAACAATGCCAAAGCATACAATCATAAGGTTCACACTTCTTGGTGTGAGCTTGCACTCGTTTTTGGATGCCTCTGTTCGCAGAGTTTTAAAGTCTTGTTACGTAACCAGAGAGCCAAATGTATAAAATAGTATTATTTTCATCAAATTGTAGCATTACACAGACTTGCGACATGCAGTGGCATACATGCAGCTGAAAGCGGCTTTTTTTTATATGCCGATTCTGAATCGATCGGTGTGCAGGTGACCATGTTTATTTTCAACCGTGTTTTGGAAAAAGAAAATATATTTTTTAATCGATTAGGAATTGTTAAAAATAAGAATCGTCATAAATTGTTTAAAAAAAAATGTTGAGACCCCTATGTATATAAATTAATATACATACATGCACCTGAGATAGGCTGCAGCACCCCCTGAAAGGGATAAGCGGTAGAAAATGGATGGATGGACATACATTCATATAAATACACACACACAAACACACACACGCACAATAATGTCTTCAAAGTGTGCAGTCTAAATACATGTTTTTTTTTTATGCCAAATCTGAATCGATCCGCACTTGTGCAGGTGTACCTAATGTTGTGACCATGTTTATTTTCAACCATGTCGGGGAAAAAGAAAATACTTGTTTTAATCGATTAGGAATTGTTAATAAGAATCGCCATTAATTAAAAATATATATTTTCTTGACACCCCTATATATATATATATAAATTCATATACATACATATACATAGACACACAAACACACACACACACACACACGTGTCTTCAAAGTGTGCAGTATTTCACTAAATTACTCATTTTCAAGCTGAAAGCAGCATTTTTTAATGCCGAGTCTGAATCTATCGGCGAGTGTGCAGGTGTACCTAATGTTGTGACCATGTTTATTTTAACCGTGTTTGGGAGAAAATAAAATATCGCAGACGACTACAAGATATATTTTTAAACAGTTAAAAAAAAATGTAGATAAATGATGATACTTTTGGAGAGGGTGGGGTGTGGTTTCATTTGCATTCTGGGACATCTTGCAGACAGACTCAAAAAAACGAGTTGTGACTTTGGTGCAAAATGTACACCAAAGCATATCTAATACATATTACTGTATATTAACCCGTATATTTTAACCGTAGGGTTATGCCCTACAGGGCCGTCAAAATGTTTCTCAGCTGTGGTCCGTATGGGCCGCAGTGGTACTCATCTGTAATCCACTTTTACACCACTTGTGGCAGTAATGACAATCTCAAACATGTTTCAAAGACGTCAGAGAAGTTTCTTGAGCGTGAAAATTATGACTAAAGTGGTAAAGCTGTATTTTCATTCGCACTTTAATTTTATTGACAGTTTTTTTTAGGAAACATTATTAAAAATATTAATTATTCAGTTTAGTTAGAATGCATTCATTTGTATTTTTATTATTATTGTCATATTTTCTTTAATCAATGAACTAATTATTATTTGTATTCATTTTAGCATCGATAGGATTAAAATCAAGAGTTAGATTACTAATTTTTAGTTAATATTTGAGTGGGCCCTGGGATCCTCTGTAGTGGAAAATTTGGGCCCCAAAGTCAAAAAAGGTTAGAAAAACCCTGCCCGAGAAGGCCGCTAAAAAAATATCTGTTTTTCAGCTGTGGTTCGTATGGGCCGCAGTGGTACTCAGTTGTAATACACTTTTCCACCACTTGTGGCACTAATGACAATACCAAACAAACAGGAGGAACCTGGGGCTAAAGTCAGAAGTTTTTTAAGCGCAAAAATTATGACTCAAGTATTTTAATTCACTTTTTAATTTTAATGACAGTTTAGATGAAAAAATATAAAACATGCATTATTAAATATGGATATAATTTGTATTACTATTTAATTTTAATTAATTTAGTTGGATTTTTTTTTTTTTTAGTTAAGTTTAATTATTGAATAAGAATAAACTTTGGAGTAAGATTACTAATTTAGTGTTAATATTTGAATGGGCGCTGGGCTCCTCTATAGTGGAACATTTGGGTTTAGAAACCCCGATTTAGACCACAAGGAAGTGTTTTTTTTTTGTAGATTAAAATCATCATAAATCCCCTTAAGAAATGAAAGAAAAACATTTTTAAATCTCAAAAAGCCCAAGCCATGATCATGTGGCTCCTATAGCGGATGTGGCCCTGAACAACTGCAAAGAGGGTTTATTCCACCGGACCAACTATGCAGCTACCAATACCAGTGGTAATGTCCAGTATTTAGCACTCTCCAAACTTCTGTATGCTCGGGCTAAATACACATCAAAATGTCAGCCCTTTCATCCAGCTGGCTTTATGTCCGCGAGATGCCGTACTCGTTTAGCGGCGGATCGGGCTGTGACAAATGCAATCTCATTAGCTTGACCTTTTCTCCCGGACCGTCTCAAGCGACTCCGTCCGACCGTGGAATGATGCACGAGAGCAAAGTCCATGCTGAAGAGGACCCAAATGCATTCCCCCGCGCTCCTCTCTGCTAGCTATAAGTTGCCATTTTGGCAGAGACACTTTACAGACAGATTGTATTGATCGTCACAGCAAAAGCTCTTTGCTTTAGGAACCTGGGAATCGATCAAGCACCAGCGAGGGGAGGACACAATTTACATGAAAGATTTACATATCGCGGTGCCTCGGGATCGAGTGCCCTAGCAGTCTCTCGGCTAATTGCTTTTCGTTTAAGAGCAACAATTGCGGATACGGACCTCCCTGCCGCTAGTTGCCGTTAAGAACTCCACAGTGAACCCTGTAAGATCCGACCAAAACATCCGGCCTTTTACTTGCCAGAGATGGACACAACTTTGTTGTTCCAACCATGGGGAGTAAGACAGTGAGCGTGAACGACAGTACTGAGAAGAAGTGGATGATATTCATTGAATTAAAGGGACAAGCGATAGAAAATGGATGGATGGATGATAAAGAAAGACATTGAAAATATGACCAAGCGTGTAGACTACTTCAGCGCATAGCACTGCTAATTGGCCCCATTCTGAAACAGAATGAGTCAACAATGCTAGCCAAGGACGTTAAAATTATTTATAAATGGCAGACATTTATACATGAAAATATCGAGAAAATGCTGATGGTAATTTTGACTGAAACTAGAAAATAAATGCACATTTGGTAACACTTTAGTATGGGGAACATATGAACCATTAATTAATTGCTTATTAACATAGGGTTTGGGTTAGGGTCGGGGTTAGGGTTAGGGTTGGGGTTAGGGACAACTCTTAGTTAATGGCTTACTGGTTGTATAAGAAGGCCATGCAGAATAAGGCATTAATAAGTACTTGAAAGTACTTAAGTACTTAATAATGACTAATTAACAGACAATATGTTACTAATATTATGTCAGACCCACTCGACGTCCATTGCATCCGGTCTCCCCTAGAGGGGGAGAGGGTGGGGGTGTTACCCACATATGCGGTCCTCTCCAAGGTTTCTCATAGTCATTCACATCGACGTCCCACTGGGTTGTGAGTTTTTCCTTGCCCGTATGTGGGCTCTGTACCGCGGATGTTGTTGTGGCTTGTGCAGCCCTTTGAGACACTTGTGATTTAGGGCTATATAAATATACATTGATTGATTGATTGATAATTTGCATGTTAATAAGCAACTAATTAATGGTTCATATGTTCCCCATACTAAAGTGTTACCGCAAATGTGTATTACATTACTCCATAAAACTACTGTACAGTGGAAACTCGATTTACAAAGCTTTACATAGCGCCAAATATTTCTCTGTGTGCCAACCATGTCTCGGCGTATTGCCTCATTCAAGCATTTGTTCATTTTGCATGCCGCTTGAAGCCATCCGTGGCTGCCAGACATGCCGGCGCGGCCATTCTGAAAAGACGGGGCCCTCTACATTACATTCAGTTTTGCATCCTGTACAAACGGAGCTTTGACGGTGAGCGGCACTTCTGACGTGTTTATTTCCACATTTGTCGTACCTTGCGCCGGTTAGAGCTGTGTCAGCCTGTCTTAGAGATCACTTTGTGTAATGAGAAACCCTTTAAATGTGTACAAACTCTCACAGTCTCGCTGTATAGCTTCAGGTTGCTAGACAACCGCTTTGAGCTAGCGTTTTAGCTAGTTAGACTGCGGCTTGCGGAACCTTCAGTTCCGGTATTTTATCAGCGAAGGGGGCTTTACTCCGCAACAAGTCTTTAATTGTAATGAGACCGAAAAAGCTGACCTTTATTACAGCGAAGGAGAAGGCACTACAGAGACACAAGTGGATACAGGATCATCTCACACTGCTAATTTTTGCCTATGCGAGGGGTGACTATATGAAGCCATTGCAAAATGGTTCTTCGATTGCAATGAGAAACAGATGTTTAATGTACCATAAGATTTTTTGTTCAAATAAAGCCAATAATGCCATTTGTTGTGGTCCCCTTTATTTAGAAAAGTATCAGAGTATCGAAATACATTTTGGTAACGGTACCAACATGTTGGTATCAAAACAACCCAAATATATATATAAATATATATATTACGTAAAGGAAAATTGGCTTTGTCTAAATGCTTCCTATAGTCAAATACAAAACAGGCAACAAAAGAAGTATCCAACAGTTCTCTTTGCTAAAAGTAAATATGTACAGCAGATATTGGCATCTACATCAATAATGAGATTTGCATGAGTGGCTGGACAGGACAGAAAAAAATAAAATAAAATAAAAATATATGTGTATATAAATTTTTAAGCGATTAGGAATTGTTAAAAATAAGAATTGTGTTTAATTCCAAAATTGACTTTTTTCACACCCCTATTATATATATTCATACACACACACACAACACGCACACACACCCACACACACAGACACACATACACACACACACACACACACACACGATAATGTCTTCAAAATGTGCAGTCTTTTACTAAACTACAAAATATCGGTTCACAACCAATTAAGTTCGTAAATCGAGGTTTCACTGTCGTCGTTTTTTGGACATTCTATCATGTTTATTTGTTTCCCATCAGTTAGGTTTTCTTTTTAAAAGGCATGTTACATGTTTTCAGATGCTAACAAATATAGATGTAATCATAGTAGTATCGACTAGATACAATTCTCTACTTGGTATCATTACTGTTGATGTTAGGTGTAGAACCACCAACGGCGTTTGTTTATGTTGTGATGCCGGTGAGCTACGGTGTGTAGTGAAGCATGTTTAGCTATTCCTCGTCCTGCAGGGATGATACTCATAAGAAACTTACTTTATTTGCCGCCATGGAGGCGAGGATTAGTGATTTAGAAGTAGCTAAAACACTGCCGACTGCGGCTAGACTTTAGCCGGTAACTAGCTAGCCATGTCTTAAAGCATCTCTTCCTGAGGATGTTTCGGTGTTATGACTTCACCTTTATCGTTAGTTTTTAAGCCAAAATGCGTCCGTTCTCCCTTTTCCGTCTACACACTGTGTCTGCTTGTAAGTACTCCGTGATTGTGCGCTGCCAAACATGCTCGTCTGCTCGTAAAACCAACAATGACGCGTGACATGACGACGACAGGGTGACCGTTATCTTTTAGGGGCGGTATAGTACCGAATATAATTAATTAGTATTGCGGTACTATACTAATACCGGTATACCGTACCACCCTAATCCATAGGTACCGCTGTGTTACGCAGTTTGGGCTAGTTCCCATCACCCATCCAGAGACTGGATTTCCTGTGCAATCATGAATGCAGTTAACGGACTAAAGCTCAACGAACATTCTAATTGGTGAAATGCAAAAGGTGAAACACAAAAGGGACAAACGACCGATCGCGTTGATAGATATCCACATTCTAAATTGGAAAAGAACAAAACTATCTTTTTCGACGTATGAAAAGTCTCAATTAATTATTACTGTCTTAAGGTAATGCAGCAACTGCAGCCCTGAAGGAAAGCTGGCGACAAATTGCCTAATTTAATAGGCTCATAGCTGTGTAATCATATAGAAATTTTGCAATGAATGAACAGATTGCTCCTTTTTATTGTTAGGACACTTACGCTCATGTTGCCGTTGTGGTGCTAAATGTTGCTTTGCAGAGCGCCTAAAGGGATAGAACTGTTTCGCTGTTACCATGTCTTCCATTCATGCATCCATTTTTGACAACGTTAATCTCCAGGGTTCAAGTGTGAATGAGCCATTGGATGGGAACTGGTGTCACACAGCTATGTGAACCACTACACTACCAATAACCCCAGGTTGCCTCCTGCATTCAACAAACATCAAGGATATTTAAGAAATACCATTTTTTAGTACTACTAATCTCCAGGTCTGATCATTTTTTAGGCATATGGATAAGTTAAATGTTCTTAATGTTTTCAGTCAGTAAACTTTTAGATCCTTTGCTCAAAAATGACATTTCCAAGAATTCCTCCGCATCTACAGGGTTCACAGTATGAATTCACTTTGAAACTGCCATTTATAATGAAGCTATTGGAGGCTAAAAAGACAAAACATGATAAAAACACATTAAATCGTCATCTGTGCCAAGATTGTTGCTAAGAACTTTAAAAACAGAGCAAAGTTGTCACGGCCCAGGCGCACACCAGTGCGCATTCATCTGTGCGCCGCACTGGGCGCACCTCCAAGAGCCTGCCGGCGCGGGCCACTCTAGCTGCATTCAATCACCAATCAGCAATCTACACACCTGTCGCTGATGAGCTCACCTGCCTTCTTAAGCCTGCTATCCTGTGCCAGAACGTAGCAACCTGTCCTGTACAGTAAGCCAAACTTATCAAGCTCTATGCACTCTTTCTCTCTGTGTTTCTCCCCCTCCGTGTTCATTTGTCTCGTGTCCCTCCTTGTCGCCTCCCTGCAGCCTACCTTCGTTCCCACGTCACGAGCTGTGTGCCTCGTCTTCCTGTGTTCCCTCTGGTTCCCTGGCTACATTTTGGATCTCGACCTCCCGCCTGGACACGGACTTTGACGTCTCGCTATCTCCCCCGACTTCACAGACATCCGAGCTTGTCTTGCCCCCCCCTGGACTTACGCACCTCGCTCAACACTTCCGGGTAACGCTCTTCAGTTAATCTCCACACATAGTCACACTCATACACATTTGGATTAGTTTCACACTCCATACTTTTGTGAATAGAGCTAAAACAACGTCCCTCCTGTATGTGCCGTCTTCTTCCCCTGTACACCTTTAACACTTTTAGTGGAGAAACATTTTTTTATTAAGTTATTACGATGGTTTCATAAAATATGTCTTATTTTCTAACATGTATTCCTTTTTTTCCAGAAATAAACACTAACTAGAGTAAATGCCTTGTGTTAAAAAAAATAAATAGAAGGTCAAACTAAATAACAAAACAACTACATACTCTTATGCACATGCGTTCATATACAGAAAATCATACACATCCTAATTGTACAGTACAGTACCTTGGAGAGTGGACTTCTACAGTATCTCTGTCAAACACACCATCCGCAGCTTCTCCATATTTTCATGGATAAATATCTGCTGTTTAGATTGTCATTTAACAGCCTGGGCTGGGGTTATTGACTCATTCTGCTTCAGTATGGTGCAAATTAACAGTTGTACACGCTTGGTGATGTTTTGGAGTATTTCATCGATATTCATCCACTTCTTCTTCTCAGCATTGCCCTTCACACCCACTCCTTTCCATGGGTGGAAAAACAAAGTTATGTCGACCTCTAATGCTCGTGAGTAATACCCCAGCAGGCACAAGACATCGATACAACATTGATTATACGTACATGTTCTTTAAAAACTGACTTTAAAACGACGTTGCAAAATAGTTGTATTTGTAAGTTGTTGGTTGGGAAAATGACCAAATTTCAATGGTCGAACCCAACATTGATTCAACGTCATCAAAAAGCATGTTCCAACGTTATGGTTGTCAGGACCTAATTTAAGAAGTTCTCAACCTTATTTTAATGTTTTGTGCCTGCTGGGCCAAAATGTTTTGGTTGTATCTTACGGGGCTTTGCCAAATGGTGGTGGGGATGTTTGTAACCCAAGTTATTGCTTGCAACTTAAAGCATACCAATTAGACAAGAGACGGATCTTATTTCAAAACACCCATACGTTGTACCACTGTACATACTGTATACAGTGGTGGTCAAAAGTGTACATACACTTGTAAAGAACATAATGTCATGGCTGTCTTAAGTCTCCAATACTTTCTACAACTCTTATTTCTTTGGGATAGAGTGACTGGAGCACATACTTTTTGGTCACAAAAACATTCATGAAGTTTGGTTCTTTTATGAATTTATTATGGGTCTACTGAAAATGTGAGCAAATCTGCTGGGTCAAAAGTATACATACAGCAATGTTAATATTTGGCTACACGTCCCTTGGCAAGTTTCACTGCAATAAGGCGCTTTTGGTAGCCATCCACAAGCTTCTGGCAAGCTTCTGGGGGAGTTTTTGACCACTCCTCTTGACAAAATTGCTGTATGTATACTTTTGCTCACATTTTCAGTAGACCCATAATACATTCATAAAAGAACCAAACTTCATGAATGTTTTTTGTGACCAACAAGTATGTGCTCCAATCACTCTATCACAAATAAATAAGCCTTGTAGAAATTATTGGAAACTCAAGACAGCCATGACAATATGTTCTTTACAAGTGTATGTACACTTTTGACCACGACTGTATTGACATTCTGTTCATGTACTGTCATCTTTTTTGCTAATAGTTAGGGCTATGAATGTCTGGGCACCACCATATTCGATTCAGGATCAATTCTCGATTTAAAATCTATACTTTTTGAATAACATTGGATGCCACTTCTAAGATTAACTACATTCCTCCAATAAATAGATAAACATATCTAATCGATATTTGTTTACTAAAATTATACCCACACGTTTAATAAAGTCAAATACAAATAAGTCAACACGATAATTACCCAACACTTCTCTTTTCTTAAGTAAATCTGTACAGCAGATATGATCATCTACATCAAGGTTGTCAAAGTCAAGGCCCGCGGGCCAGATCTGGAATTATCTATGACCCCCAGGATGATATTTGATTAGTATTAGAATTGGCCCAAAGGCCACAGCCTCCTGCCGCTGTTTTGCACGCACCAATACTCCGTCAGTGTTGGCGCTAGCAATTTTCAAAATGGGGTCCCAGGGACCCCATCATGTCATAAAAATGGGGTCCCACAGTAAATTGTTGGGGTCCCACTTTTTTGTAAGCGTTTTGAAAACAAATGATAATTGTATGCATTATCCTGTTATATCTCACATTCTATATTGTGTTTTGGAAATTGGTTGTCATAAAGGTTATTTAATTCATTAAAAAAAAAATTACAAAATAAAACATGTTCATGCATATGTACATTTAGTCAGTTATAAACATTAATTCACATTCTTCTTTCCTTCATGGATCTAAACTTTACTTTTTTTCTATATTTTTATTGGAATATTTTCAGAATGTGTTTGTTCTATTTTTGGCCAAAGTAAGACGAAGAAAAACAATCTGAACTTATCTTTATTTTTTTTTTTTAATGCTATGATTTGAATAGTGCCTGTGTGTGCACAGATTTTCCTCCATGCGGCCCCTTAGCTAAAATTAGTTTGACACCCCTCATCTTCAACAACAATATGATTTGCATGAGTGGCTGGACAGGACAGATTGGGAAAAAAAAAAATTGATTAAGAATCGATACAAAATAAGAATCGCTATTAATTTGTAATTTTTTTTTTTTTTTGACACCCCTACAAATTGTATTGCATAAATCGTATGGAAATAACAGTATTAAATTAATTCAATTATAAACATTCATTCACTTTCTTCTTTCCTTCATGGATCTAAACTTAACCACTGCCGGTATTTAAAAAAAAAATATTTGTATTGTAATATTTTCAGAATGTGTTTGTTTTATTTTTGGCCAAAGTAAGACAAACAAAACAATCTGAAATCGTCTTTCTTTTTTGTTTTAATGAAGGGACAAGTGGTAGAAAATGGATGGATGGATGGATTTTAATAGTCCGGCCCGCGTGTGCACAGATTTTCCTCAATGCGGCCCCTGAGCTAAAATGAGTTTGACACCCCTCCTCTACATCAACATTATGATTTGCCTGAGTGGCTGGATAGGACATATTGAAGAAAAAAAAAACACACCCAAAAAAAACCATCTGCTTTGTTGTCAAAATAAAATACATTAACACATCATGAAGTATGAGGTTTGACTTCATTGCAGATCTTTTTCCGTGTTTTTCTTTTTAGTTTTTTTTAACATTCTATGTATTTTGGGCCTGAATTAAGCAATTTCAAGCATAAAATGACGAACATTTTTAAGCCGTCAAGAGGATGGCCTCTTGATTGGCAACCAGGGACGGGTCTGTCCTGATTGGCAATACGGTGAGGGACATGAGACGTGTTGGCAAATGGGGAAAAAAGGGTAATGTAACAAAAATAAGAGTGCTGGAAAGGAAATAATAAAAATTACAAAAACCTAATGACTACATGAACTAAAAATATCAAATCTACAGTAGTATTAGCCACGAGATGAGACCGTTGTATTGAGTCTTAATCAATCAAAGCACACTGGCCAGTAACATGGCCACTGATTGGCTCAGCCTCAGGCAGCTTCTAGTTCCATTTGTGTGGTTGTAAAGGTGGCTATGAGGGTGTTATTTCATGTCTAGAGGGCTCCTGTTATGTTGAAAACCATATTCAGAAAGATTTTTTGTGCTCTCGCTATGAAAATACTACATTTACTACACGCCAGCAGACGATGGCGTGGAACACCGCAGAGGCCACCACAGTGTATATGTTTATTTGACTTTGTATTCATAGCTCTATGAAGAAGTGGCTGGTTGCATCAGCTCTGCTCTTTTGATGTATTTAATGTCCTTTGTGTTCTTTGATGTTTGATGTTTCCCTCTTACATACCTGTAAGAGGGATGTGTGCTATGGCTATTAGTTGTTTTTCCCCTTGGCCTCAGTCTGGACCCCCTCTCCAGGGGCCCAGGCTTAGACTGATTTTTTTTTCTCACCTCTCTTCCCCCCATTGTTTACCTGTATCTCACCTTTTTTGTAAGGGGCGCCGGAAGTTGGCAAACCCGTCAGCGATCCTGTTCTGTCTCCCTGTAATGTTTGATCCTGTTCTGTCTCCCTGTAATGTTTGTCTGATCTTGAATGGGATTGTACTGAACATTTTAATTTCCCCTCAGGGATTAATAAAGTATTTCTGATTCTGATTCTGATTTATAATAAACCCTTCTTTTTGGAAAGTCATTTACCACAGTTAAGCCCAGAACTAAATAACAGCGACAACCGTGTTCATGGTTGATTGTATTTTACACCTTGTAAATGTGCTAATTAATGGGTGGAGTATTCAGATTTTTGATTAAGAATCGATACAAATAGGAATCGCAATTAATTTGTAAAATATATATATTTTTTTGACATCCCTACAAATTGTATTGCATAAATCGTCTGGAAATAACTATTAAATATGTCCATTTTATCCGTAATACTAAATGTTATTTTTCCATTCCTAGTATCTGTGTCAGGGCTGATGTTGAGGCACATTCTCAAAATATCAGTTTGATCGTTTCTCCAATGTTCATTCGGTTTCTGCTTGGTTGTGTCCGTCTTCCTACCTCAGTATTCCAAATGTGTATAAAAAATGTGTAAAACATCTCACTAGTTTCATAAGTGTGGCCTTCACCTCATGCAGTAAATCGCCGAGTGTTAGCGGTGATATTCTCAGGTCAGTCCGCCTCATTGACCAGCGAGGTGTTGTACTTTGTACTCGACGGCAAAAGGAAAGTACCACAATACCACACTGGCACGTGTTTTTGGGGTCCTATATTGTGACTTGTCGGTGCCCCCTTGGCCTTTTGGCACACTAACCCCTTTCGACCCCGTCCCTGCACGAGTCGTTAGCTCGCGTAATGTGGAGAAGAAATGATGGACTCCATAATCTCCGTCCTATTATCTGCCGGCTCAATTTAATGGCCAAGCAGGTGTTAATGATGATGGAGACGGAGAGCGGCTCCGGCCAAAAAGTGGTGAGTGGAGCGTAATGGGCTGAAAAGCTTGCTTTGGAACAAAAGTAAATCACGGCCCCCGCCGATCGATGGCTGGCATGACTGGAAGCCGATGGGGCTTTGCTCCGCTTCTCATTATAATAAGAAACACATTGATTTCTCCTCCTTGTGCCATATTTGATTTGAGCCATTGATTGTATTGAACGTCTCTTCAAAATGATTTGGAATTAATTAAAAACAAACACAAGCTCTTCCAGCTCGTTTCATTTGGTTCCTGTCAATAAGCCAAGGTCAAGTTTGTCTTTAAGACCAAATCCACAGTGCATAGGTCAAGCCACCCCATGTTGATGTTTTTCCTGCATCGGTTTGGGAATGTCCAATTAATGCATGGAATCGGAAATACACAATATTGCCAAAAGTATTTGGCCACCCATCCAAATGATGAGAATCAGGTGTCCTAATCACTAAGCCCGGCCACAGGTGTATAAAATCAAGCACTTAGGCATGGAGACTGTTTCTACAAACATTTGTGAAAGAATGGGCCGCTCTCAGTGATTTCCAGCATGGAACTGTCATAGGATGCCACCTGTGCAACAAATTTCAGTCGTGAAATGTCCTCACTCCTAAATATTCCAAAGTCAACGGTCGGCTTTATTATAAGAAAATGGAAACATTTGGGAACAACAGCAACTCAGCCACCAAGTGGTAGGCCACATAAACTGACGGAGAGGGGTCAGCGGATGCTGGAGCGCATAGTGCAAAGACTTTCTGCACATCTGATGGACAAGTCTGGGTTTGGAGGTTGCCAGGAGAACAGTACATTTCAGACTGCATTGTGCTGAGTGTGAAATTTGGTGGAGGATAAATTATGGTTGTTTTTCAGGAGTTGGGCTGGGCCCCTTAGTTCCAGTGAAAGGAACTTTGAATGCTCCAGGATACCAAAACATTTTGGACAATTCCATGCTCCCAACCTTGTGGGAACAGTTTGGAGCGGGCCCCTTCCTCTTCCAACATGACTGTGCACCAGTGCACAAAGCAAGGTCCATAAAGACATGGATGACACAGTCTGGTGTGGATGAACTTGACTGGCCTGCACAGAGTCCTGACCTGAACCCGATAGAACACCTTTGGGATGAATTAGAACGGAGACTGAGAGCCAGGCCTTTTCGACCAACATCAGTGTGTGACCTCACCAATGCGCTTTTGGAAGAATGGTCGAAAATTCCTATAAACACAGCTGCAAAAGGTGATATTGAACCCTATGGGTTAGGAATGGGATGGCACTTCAAGTTCATATGTGAGTCAAGACAGGTGGCCAAATACTTTTGGCAATATAGTGTATAACTGCGGATATGAGTGCGGTGTGAGATGACGGATCAGATACGTCCTGTCATTGTGAGCAGAAACTGCTGAAACGTGACATGACACGGTAATGTTTGCAAAAACAACACACCCAATAAAACCTTGAGGATGTGCATGAGTTGCTCAAAAAATGACATGATGGTTTCGTCCAAGCCAAATTAAATGTCCTGTACAGAAGATAGTTACAACTTTTTATATGCATACTTGTGAATAGTCTCATTCATCTATGTTATTGTATTCTCAGAGCACTGAATCCACCGCAACTGGACTGTTAGATCGTCTAAGACAGGGGTGCTTCCACTTTTTCAGCAGGCAAGTTACTTTTTAAATTACCAAGTAGAGGTGAGATACCTCAATATATACACACGCATATATATATATATATATATATATATATATATATATATATATATATATATATATATATATATATATATATATATATATATATATATATATATATATATATGGGGGATTGAAGCAATTTTGACGCTATAAATGTGGAACTTGGAGCCAAGCTTTTTCGACATAAATGGATTGCTTACCCAAAATCAACAGAAAACCTCCCTGGCCAGCTGGCCCAGACAAACTTCTGTCCATCGAGTGAGTCACTTTAATATCGACCATGATACACAAAGCTCGCCATGCGTGTTTGTACAACTACAGTGCATACACTGTCTGGCTAGCTGTGTACAAACAGAACCTGATATGTGGGCTAATACTTTACAGATACTGTAATATGATTGTTCATGTGTTTAAGTCAGTACATATTGGTGTCGTATCGCAGTGTTGTGTATTACAAATTCAATTGCGTTTTGTGTTGACGTAGAAGCTAGCTTATCTCTTTCTGTAGTTAGCTTCTACGGCTAATACCGAAGCACGCCAATGTGTTACTACGCTAGAAAAGAGAGTTCCTCAGTGTTCGCTATCACAATAACAAGTGTTATTCCATATCTAGAGGGCTCTAATGTTGAAAACCATATTTAGAAGGTTTTTTATTCTCTATGAAGTCTCTATGAGTCTGCTCACCCCCAAATCCTCCACACGACACCTCCGCTCCGGACAGGCTAACCTCCTCCAACCTCCGAGAACAAAGCTACGAAACACGGGAGACCGGGCTTTCTACCCCGCTACTCCCAGTCTGTTGAACGCTCTCCTTGACCACCTGAGGGCACCACAGACTGTGGATGCTTTTAAATAAGGTTTAAAAACCCTTCTTTTTTTAAAAAAAAGCCTTTTTTTTTAGATATATGCATGCTAGTTCTAGCTATTAGGCTGTTCTAGTTTTTATTATTATTATCATTTATTATTATTATTTTTTTAATTGTTATTTATTTTTTAAAAATGTTTTTAATTATCTTTTTATTTTTTATACACTGTAGCACTTTGAGGTTGTTTGCTCAATGTAAAGTGTTTTTACAAAAACAATCCATTATTATTATTATTATTATTATTATTATTATTATTATGAAAATACTAAATTTATAATAAATACTACTTTATTGAAAGTCATTTACCACAGTTAAACACAGAACTAAATAATAGCGACGACCGAGTTCATGACTGATTGTATATTACACTTTGTAAATGGGCGGAGTATTTTGGATCTGATTGCAAGATGTCAGTTCAGTTGGTGAATTTTTGTGTTTACCTGTTTTTTAAATGCGCGTGCATACTGGCAATTAAATGGGGTTCGTTGACCTGCAGTGTAAATGCAGCAATGCTCGGTGGTTATAGCTGTTATGAAGACATGAGCAATATGGAAGTTCATGGTTTTCACTCTCAAAGTCAGAGAGGGAGTTAACTGATGACGGTGGAGGCAAGAGCTCCTCCTGGGACGCCGCTGTGAGGAAACTTTTATGAGAAAACTATTGAGTGGATGTTCCCTGTGCTCGCCTGTTTTTTTTTTTCAAATTATGATTGTTCTTGTACCTGCAGCACAGCGGAGCCGCGTCGTTAGGATGATTAATTGGCTTTTGACGGGGTTTCATCCTAATGAAATAACATTCCAAAGGGCGCTTTGACCTTGGAGACAAAACCCGGAAAACAAAGTGCACTTCGGCACTCGCTGACTATATTGTTTTAATAGACGCCCCTGATTATGACTGGTTGTTGTTTTAACTTTACCACCTTTTGCTTTTATTGAATGCTCAGTGGGGAGTGGGATTGGCGTTAAAGCCACTCAACACTACAGGAAATTATACATCTTTAGATTGACAAAAACATTTTAGCTTAAAAATCAATGCAAATGTAAACCCCTGTGGTAATGTCACCTTAAAGGGCCCCTTTAATGCTGACAACACTGGCTTTTATCTCAAAGTTCCTGACCTACAAATAATGTATTCAGCCTACTTTTAGCTCCTTTTTTGTGATAATGAAAAATATAATTATTAATACAATTATTTCAAATGCATACATGTAATGACAACTTGAATTACAAAATTAAGCAGATAAATGGAGGCGAAGAAAGAGAAACGGACTATATTAACCTTGTAGATTGTTATAGTAAAAATAGGTCAAGCTTTATCAGTGTGCCATATGTTACCCAATTTTCCCTACGGGGACAACGTTATTATACTGTATGTTTGATGAAACGTGATGCATTATAGGGTTGTACGGTATACCGGTATTAGTATAGTACCGCAATAAAAATGAATCATATTCGGTCCTATACCGCCTCTGAAAACTACCGGTCCGCCACCCCCTCTCCCCCGTGCCCCCGTCGTCGTCATGTCGTAATGATACAAAGTACAGTAGCGTATGTAGTCGATACTACTATGATTATGTCGATATTTTTTGGCATCACAACATCTTTCGTTTTTTTCCGTCGTCACGTCGTAATGATACCAAGTACAGTAGCGTATCTAGTCGATACTACTATGATTACTTCGATATTTTTTGGCATCACAACATCTTTTTTTTTATATGATGTTTATAAACTCAGGAAATATGTCCCTGGACACATGAGGACCAATTTATGAACCTGTAACTACGTGGTATCGGATTGATACCCAAATTTGTGGTATTATTCAAAACTAATGTAAAGTATCAAACAACAGAAGAATATGTGATTATTACATTTTAACAGAAGTGCAGATAGAACATGTTAAAAGAGAATGTAAGCAGATATTAACAGTAAATGAACAAGTAGATTAATAATTCATTTTCTACCACTTGTCCTTAATAATGTTGACAAAATAATAGAATGGAAAATGACATAATATGTTACTGCATATGTCAGCAGCTAAATTAGGAGCCTTTGTTTGCTTACTTACTAATAAAATACAAGTTGTGTAGTAAGATTTTTTGTTAAAATAAAGCCAATAATGCAATTGTTTGTGGTCCCCTTTATTTAGAAAAGTACCGAAAAGTATCGAAATAATTTTGGTACCGGTACCAAAATATTGGTATCGGGACAACACTAATGCATGAGTACTTGTAGCTCCAAAGTGTGGGCGTGCCTGCTGACGTCAACTATAGAAGACTAAAGGCCATTTGATATTGCGTAGTATGCGTTTTGGTAGCACCTTCGTCCAGAATCTCAGATTTTCGGGGGAATAATTCGATGGAATTATCAATAATGTCAGCTAGGTGCATTGTTGCAGGTTTTAGCAATACAAGTAAAGAAGGGGTCAGCCTTCATACATTTCCGAATGATAAGAATGTGAGGAAAATGTTGCATTTGGGTGGCGTATCTTGGCGGTGGTCGTTTCCCCAAGATGCAGAAGGACGTCGGGAAGCAGGGTGCAGGTAAGATGCAGATTTATTCTCCATAAACGAATGTCAAAAACACAAACGATAAACGTGCCAATGGTACGGAAAGCTACAACAAAGCTTAACAATTAACTAGCACGAGGTTAGTAGCAAGTAGCTAGCAACATAAACTTACATGAGGGAACCAGGAAACGCAACTGTCGTGTGTAGCGAGCAAGCTTGCTCGACTGAGTAGACCGTGAGGCAGGTATAAATAGCTCTTTTCCAAGGCTCTGTGTACATTAAGGCGGATAACTCCTTAAACGAATAACTATTTAGCCTCAGCCCCGTTTCAGCCACACTAAACCATCATTTAAGGCATTATTTTTCAACCACTGTGCCGCGGCACACTCATGAGATACAGTCTGGTGTGCCATGGGAGATTACCTAGTTTCACCTATTTGGGTTAAATATATTTTTTGCAAACCAGTAATTATAGTCTGCAAATTATGTGTTGTTGTTGAGAGTCGGTGCTGTCTAGAGCTCGGCAGACTAACCGTGTAATACTATTCCATATCAGTAGGTGGCAGCCGGTAACCAATTGCTTTGTAAATGTCGGAAACAGCGTGTACAGGTAAAATGGTGTCTAATGCTTAAACCAAAAATAAACAAAAGGTGAGTGCTCCTAAGAAAAGGCATTGAAGCTTAGGGAAGGCTATGCAGAACGAAACTAAAACTTAACTGGCTACAAAGGGAAAAAAAACAGAATGCTGGACGAGAGCACAGACTTACTGTGAAACAAAGATGGCGTCCACAATGTACATCCGAACCTTACATGACAATCAACAATGTCCCCACATAGAAGGATAAAAACAACTGAAATATTCTTGATTGCTAAAACCAAGTATATGCGGGAAATATCGCTCAAAGGAAGACATGAAACTGCTACAAAGAAATACCAAAAAAAAGAGAAAAAACACCAAAATAGGAGTGCGAGACAAGAACTAAAACACTACACACAGGAAGACACCAAAAAACTCAAAATAAGTCACAGCGTGATGTGACAGGCGGTGACAGTACTCCTACTTTGAGACAAGAGCTATAGTGATGCATGCTTGGTTATGGTTTAAATTCATATAATACAATTGCGAGAACAACTTTTTATTGTCAATATCGGCTACTGAGTTACATTTTTTAATGTTTTCTGCTGGTGGTGTGCCTCCGCATTTTTTCAATGAAAAAAATGTGCATTGGCTCAAAAAAGGTTGAAAAACACTGGTTTAAGGTTCCCCTCCTTGGATAATTCTTTTTACACGGGTAAGTGCGCCGTCTATTTCTTGAAACTCTGGCTCTTAGCTTTGTATGGACTCATCGATCGTTTACAAACTGAGTTCAGAGAGGAAGTGACGCCGGAAAGACCGCGCCCAACACAGGAAGTGACGTCGGAAAGAACGCGCCACAGCCAGCTTCATAACAGACGCTTGTGGAAATCACACATGAATACCGTAAAAGAAGGAAAGGCGCGATTGCAGCTATTTGGGATACAACACTTTTCAGACATACCAATGTTGAGCGACAGTTTTGAATAAGGCCTGGAAGAACGGCAGTCTGGTGAGATTTGTTTGTCAACGAGTGTGTATTGCCACGGGAACGGCAAGATAACTTTCCAATGTCCAGGTCAGCTGTGATTCTACTTAGTGAAAAACGTTGTCCATTTGTCGAAGGGGAGACAACAAGAATGTGGGCTTCCGTGGACGAGGGAGTACTATAGAAAATAGCGAACGCATTTGACATTAACGCAGTTATTGTCCGCGATGTATGTCGAGCGATTGCCCAACATCTAGTTTTGTATTCCATAACTATTGTGAAGCCATGAAGTGGTTGCGGCCGTCAAGTAACACCGCCAATTTCAGCCTTCAAGCAGTGTCCTGACCACCGTCCTATCTCGATCCCTAGATTGAATGTTGTAAAATGTCCTTTATCACATTGTTTACTTCCACACGTCCATTAAAGATATGATTAATGTATGATGGCTCCGGTGTGCTTCACTACAATAGGGCCAGTCTAACAGCTGCTGACGGTGAGGCAAGCAAGGCTTACTGTTCAGAGAAATGTGGCAATAGACTACATTGAAACACAGGGTAAGAATACACTTCCAGGTCAGAGGTAACTATGACACGTGCATTTTTTTTCACGCATGCGTACTAGGACGCGTTGCGCCGGCGGACAGAGGGGGGGCCTTAAACAGTGTCATTGTGTGTGTGTGTGGACAAGGATAAGGTTAGGTAGTATATAGCCTGGATAACCAGAGCTGGCTTAGTGTTGAAGGGGCCTAAGTCAGTGTTTTGCAACCTTTTTTGAGCCAAGGCACAATTTTTTCACTGAAAAAATCCAGAGGGAAACTATCCCATCGTCGTTGCCATTGTTGTGTGCCCAACTTGTCACTTGTAGTTAGTGCAATCTAAGCTTAATAATACACCAATAAAGCTTATTGTCTTTTTCTGCCTTGTATTCCCGCTCTTACTTCTTCCACTTCCAGGTGTCCAACACACAACACATGTCATCATATCCTGTGTCCCCCACCCTTAAGTTCCCCTTACAATGGTTCCGGTATTGTCCTGTGACCCAAGTAACCAATACATGACGGACACCACCAGCAAAACATTTTAAAAACAAAACTCCATCCATCCATCCATCCATCTTCTTCCGCTTATCCGAAGTCGGGTCGCGGGGGCAGCAGCCTAAGGAGGGAAGACCAGACTTCCCTCTCCCCAGCCACTTCGTCCAGCTCTTCCCGGGGGATCCCGAGGCGTTCCCAGGCCAGCCGGGAGACATAGTCTTCCCAACGTGTCCTGGGTCTTCCCCGTGGCCTCTTACCGGTCGGACGTGCCCTAAACACCTCCCTAGGGAGGCGTTCGGGTGGTATCCTGACCAGATGCCCGAACCACCTCATCTGGCTCCTCTCGATGTGGAGGAGCAGCGGCTTTACTTTGAGCTCCCCCCGGATGGCAGAGCTTCTCACCCTATCTCTAAGGGAGAGCCCCGCCACCCGGCGGAGGAAACTCATTTCGGCCGCTTGTACCCGTGATCTTGTCCTTTCGGTCATTACCCAAAGCTCATGACCATAGGTGAGGATGGGAACGTAGATCGACCAGTAAATTGAGAGCTTTGCCTTCCGGCTCAGCTCCTTCTTCACCACCACGGATCGATACAGCTTCCGCATTACTGAAGACGCCGCACCGATCCGCCTGTCGATCTCACGATCCACTCTTCCCTCACTCGTGAACAAGACTCCAAGGTACTTGAACTCCTCCACTTGGGGCAGGGTCCCCTCCGCAACCCGGAGATGGCACTCCACCCTTTTCCGGGCGAGAACCATGGACTCGGACTTGGAGGTGCTGATTCTCATCCCAGTTGCTTCACACTCAGCTGCAAACCGATCCAGTGAGAGCTGAAGATCCTGGCCAGATGAAGCCATCAGGACCACATCATCTGCAAAAAGCAGAGATCTAATCCTGCAGCCACCAAACCGGATCCCCTCAACGCCTTGACTGCGCCTAGAAATTCTGTCCATAAAAGTTATGAACAGAATCGGTGACAAAGGGCAGCCTTGGCGTAGCCGGCAATGCGGACAAAGCTCTGACACTGATCATACAGGTAGCGGACCGCCACAATCAGACAGTCCGATACCCCATACTCTATGAGCACTCCCCACAGGACTTCCCGAGAACAAAACTCAATAGCCTATATTGACAATATAATGTCGTTCTCATCAAATACCTGACACAATTGTTAGATATGACTTCAAACCAGAACCATCATTAATTCCATTGTCTCAAAGTAGGCTTACACAGCAATGAGCTACCTGCTGCCACTTACTGGTATGGAAGAGTATTACATGGTTACTCTGCTGATCTCTACATAGCACAGACACTCTACAACAGCACATTGTTTGGTTATCAATTATTGGTATGCAAAAAAATATTTTTACGCCCAATTAGGTGAACTTGCATAATTTCCCACGGCACACCGAACAATATCTCAAGGTACACTAGTGTGCCGCGGCACAGTGGTTGAAAAACACTGGCCTAAGTGATCAGGAACGGGTGAGAGTCCTGACCACGAATCAGAGGCAGGAGCAGGGAATCAGCACCCATGGCAAGGAAGGAAACTAAAGAGGGTGCTGAAACAAAAATAGACAAACTAAGGAGAATATTACAAAAATAAACAACAGGCCATGACAGAAAATATGGACAGACCGAACAAAAGGAGTGTAATTTGCAGAAATTATTTTAAGGATTCTGACATCGAAGGAGAAGGGTTTTGGTCGGATTAGGATGGAAAATAATATAAACGACTGAGTCAGAACATGCAGTAAAACAGATGAAGAAGAGCAGACCTGACGTTTAAAAACAAGAGAAAAATAAGGTAAGCTGATAGTATCTTATATTGCATCCTCTTCTCACAGATGTTTCCATCAAGAAAATGCTGAAAGAGCATGAGTAAACACAAGCTGTGAATAGAAAAGCAGGGAAATCCGGAAATGACTATATTTATTTTTTGCTGATAATAAGAACCATATCAGTCTTGAAGTAACCAAAACATGCAATTAAGGGATCAAAATGATAGCTTTGCATGCCTTTAGTCACACTGTCTATGCGGGGGAACGTTCTGTAGATGCGGGGCCGACGTATTGAGTCTGGCCATAGAAAGGGGGCGTTCCAAGTACACTTAGTCATCCACACATTGCTCATAAAATGATTCATATTATGGTAAAAAAAATTCTTGGTCGTCTGGACGCTATGGTCCTTTAAGTAGCCACTTGAATTTCCAATCGGACATATTGCGCCCTTTGTTGTCATTTGAGCGACTGTATTTTTGGAAAAAAAAACACCAAAAATGCCGGCAGCAAAAATATGCAAATATATTGTTTGATGAATCACAAACGTTTTGCCGTCTCGATGAGTGCACACGCCAATTAGTTAATTGTTTGTTGATCATTTCAAGTTGTTTACAATTGTTCACTTAATTAAAAGTCTTGATGATCCTCTTACAAATTATTGGATGAAAATGTGGCCTTATTGAACATACAATATATTGCCAAAAGTATTTGGCCACCCATCCAAATGATCAGAATCAGGTGTCCTAATCACTAAGCCTGGCCACAGGTGTATAAAATCAAGCACTTAGGCATGGAGACTGTTTCTACAAACATTTGTGAAAGAATGGGCCGCTCTCAGTGATTTTCAGCGTGCAACTGTCATAGGATGCCACCTGTGCAACAAATTTCCTCGCTCTTAAATATTCCAAAGTCAACTGTCGGCTGTATTATAAGAAAATGGAAGAGTTTGGGAACAACAGCAACTCAGCCATCAAGTGGTAGGCCAGGTAAACTGACATAGAGGGGTCAGCGGATGCCTTCTCTGGAGTGATGAATCACTCTTTTCCGTCTGGCAATCTGATGGATGAGTCTGGGTTTGGAGGTTGTCAGGAGAACGCTACATTTAGGACTGCATTGTGCCAAGCGTGAATTTTGGTGGAGGAGGAACGATGTTGTGGGGTTGTTTTTCAGGAGTTGGGCTTGGTCCCTTAGTTCCAGTGAAAGGAACTTTGAATGCTCCAGGATACCCAACCTTCTTGGACAATTCCATGCTCCCAACCTTGTGGGGAACAGTTTGGAGCGGGCCCCTTCCTCTTCCAACATGACTGTGCACCAGTGCACAAAGCAAGGTCCATAAAGACATGGATGACAAAGTCTGGTGTGGATGAACTTGACTGGCCTGCACAGAGTCCTGACCTGAACCCGATAGAACACCTTTGGGATGAATTAAAACAGAGACTGAGAGCCAGGCCTTTTCGACCAACATCAGTGTGTGACCTCACCAATGTGCTTTTGGAAGAATGGTGGATAATTCCTACAAACACACTCAACAACCTTGTGAACAGCCTTCCCAGAAGAATTGAGGCTATAATAGCTGCAAAAATGGACCGACATCATATTGAACCCTATGGGTTAGGAATGGGATGGCACTTCAAGTTCATATGTGAGTCAAGGCAGGTGGCCAAATACTTTTGGCAATATAGTGTAAATTATGTTCTCCTCCGCTTTTGCCGCGTGACACCAGACTCGTTTCCTTTCCTGCGACTAGTCGGTTACATGCAGGGGACATTTGAATGTCGTTTCTCCAGCTGAGAATAACCATCTCCAGCAATGGCTGTAAAAGTGAGAGCAGGAGGGTTGGGGTCTGCTGCCTCCTCAGCGCGGCTGGCTTCTTTTCTCAGTCGTTTTTCTGAGTAATGACTGCGGTCCAGCTGCCTCCACGCTGCAGCGCGCTCACCTCCGTCCTTGTAGTCACTTGTAGCCTCTTTTGCAATCACCCTCAATCCTCCTCCAGTTGCCGACGAGATACCCTGCACACTTGGACTCTTTGCATATTTTGATTGAAGACGCTCACGCAATTAGTTCTTGTTGGAGCTAAAAAAAATAATATATGTCTAATATGTTCAGCCCTCCTGTCAACGTAAAAAAATGGGCAATCAAAATATCAGAAGCAGCTCTCAGTACAATGTAGTACACGTTGCACACTTGTGATACATTTCGGATACAATACCAAATATACCGTATTTTCCGGATCATAGGGGGCACCGGATTATAAGCCACACTGCCGATGAATCTATGTTCGATCTTTTTTCATATATAAGACGCACCAAATTATAGGGCACATTGAAGGAGTCATATTATTATTATTATTTTCTAAATTTAAAACACTTCCTTGTGGTCTACATAACATGTAATGGTGGTTCTTTGGTCGAAATGTTGCATGGATTATGTTTTACAGATCATCTTCAAGTCACTTCTTTTTAAGTGGCTCACCTTCGGCAGCGTCTTCTCCCCGTCATCTTTGTTGTAGCGTGCAAGGATGGGAGTGGAAGAAGTGGCAAAAGATGGCACTAACTGTTTCAATGACATTTAGACTTTATGTAAATCAATAACGGAGCAGCATCTCCTCATCCGGAAACAACAACACCGGAAATCTGTCCCGTGAAATACTGTCTGACCAAAACTCTCTAATAACTAAAGTTCCTTGGGTGAATAATATAAACTCACTACACCGGTATGTTTTAGCGCTTTCATGGCGAGTTTACTGACAGATATAAGTAGGAACTTTACACTACTTTATATTAGGAATGGCAACAGCGGAGGATGAATGTCCCATAACAAGAAGATGGAGAAAAAGAAGAAGCTTATCGACTAAGGTGTCGACATGGACTACAAAGGCGGAAACGCACAATTTTTCAGGATTTACGCAGATCCCAAATACAGATCAGCAGGTACCAGAAGGTAAGAAAGGTTGCTTTTGCATAATATTGCGAAACAAAATGCCAGATAATATGTCTTACCTTATACACACACCATGATAATACTCCTATGGGGGACGGCGTGGCGAAGTTGGTAGAGTGGCCGTGCCAGCAATCGGAGGGTTGCTGGTTACTGGGGTTCAATCCCTACCTTCTACCATCCTAGTCACGTCTGTTGTGTCCTTGGGCAAGACACTTCACCCTTGCTCCTGATGGGTGCTGGTTAGCGCCTTGCATGGCAGCTCCCGCCATCAGTGTGTGAATGTGTGTGTGAATGGGTGAATGTGGAAATACTGTCAAAGCGCTTTGAGTACCTTGAAGGTAGAAAAGCGCTATACAAGTATAACCCATTTATCATTTATTTATTTATCTATGTTGAAGCACATCAAGTGGTGCGGCTTCTATATTTTCAATGGAACATATAAAATGTTGGTGTTGTTTACTTGAGTCATATTGCCATTTTAGTGCAGTCTCTTATGTTTGACTGTCATACTTATCATTACACCATGTACCAAATACAATTGCTTCAAGGTCGGTAAGCAAAACCAGAAGTATTCCGTACATTAGGCGCACCGGGTTATTATGTGCACTGTTGAGTTTGGAGGAAAAAAAATGATTTTAAGTGCGCCTTTTAGTCCAGAAAATACGGTAGTTGAGTTTTGGCCGATACCCACATTGATTTGATACGATATCAGCGTGAATCCTAATTACTTGTATTATTTGGTTGAGTGGAATGTTAGGAAAGGCTTGACCATGTGACAATGGTATGTATGAAGAACATAACCTAGTCTTTACTAAGAGTTATACTGTGTTTAAGTTAACGTTTTATTTTCTTTTTTTGGTGACACCTAAAAAATATAATACATTTTAGATAATTCATTAAGTCAAGCTCATGACGCTGTAAGTTAAATTATGCGGACACGTTTGTTGCTGGATACTTTTTAATACGCGTCTGCCTTGGAGACTTTGTATAAGTAATATGCAACGATAATTATATTTGATACTTGTTCATCCTGACAAATGTCATGTTCTAGACTGTAATATTATTCAATTAAGTACATGTGTTACGTATGTCTAGCTTGTGTGCTATTGTGTGCTTACCTGCTGTGTAGCTACTGGCTCTTAGTAGCCTGTACACTATATTGTTTACCTTTTGTAAACTACTTGACTAAAAGGAACGCCTGTATCAGAGATTTTACATACAAGACTATATAATCTGATACTTGTTTTTTTTTTGCTGATATCAATATTGGATTGGCACAGTCCTAGTAATAAACCACAGTAACACAGTAATGTGTTAAAATACTCGGAAAATCACACTGGAGTTAAAGTGTTTAGCTTCCTAAGAATGGTTTTAGTCAAAAATGGCTTCCTCCAAAACTCTAAATATTAAAAGTGATTGAACATACAAATACTGCATCTGAATGTGGTTGGGCCTTTCTTATCAGTGTTTGTGGCCCTACACCAAAGCATGTATTTATGCCAGGAGCCGGCCTTGATATGTAAACATGTACATACAGTGGCACCCTAATTCAGGAACTTATCTGGACCTTGAACGAGGTTTGCAAATTAAAAAGTTCGGTAACACTTTATTATGGGGAACATATGAACCATTAATTAGTTGCTTATTAACATAGGGTTAGGGTTAGGGGTTAAGGTTAGGAAAGACTCTTAGTTAATGGCTTACTGATTGTATAATAAGGCCATGCAGAATAAGGCATTAATAAGTACTTAATATATACTTAATAATGACTTATTAACAGCCAATATGTTACTAATTTGCATGTTAATAAGAAACTAATTAATGGTCCATATGTTCCCCATACTAAAGTGTTACCAAAAGTTCATATAGTGAATCAAATTTCTCCACCCTCGACAAAAGTCCATATTTTAGTGAAGGTTTGTACTCTTTGAACACATTATAAAGTGCTATACAGTACTGTATATCAAACTAGCATAACAACGGGGTGGTGGATCAGCTTTCTCTTTATTAACGAGCTGAACTGTGCTGTATGCGCACACACACACACTTAAGCCACTACGGTGCCCTCACAAACCATCAGAAATCCCACCAATCCTTAACTTTTACAACCATGTTGTTACAATAATGAACATTTTTGAAAAGTAAAATCCACACATTACCATCGGCAAGGGGCTGGGGCGAAAGCAGCAGACAGGGGGTACAAATCCTGCCTCGTCAATTATTCCACACTTGTGAATCTCACTAATCAACTCCTTATATTTTTATTTTCAACTCCACAGTGATTCACGTTCATATTGAGTTAGTGAAATGGATAACGTGTCAAAAGGCGGACCACAAAGTGAATGAATGAACCGTTTGTACAAAGACATTGTTCACACACGGTGGCACATTTTGTTCTATCTAAAAGTGTGTAAATTGAAAAGTTCATAAATAGAGTGGTTCGTGAATTAAGGTTCCACATAGTTCCTGACTACATGATGTACATTTTGATCTATTCTTGCTCGATTTCTGGAAATTATCTGTTTCCTCTACTTCGTATCTCCTTTTTAACTGTGAATTGCTACTCCCTCGACTTTTGCTACATAGCCAAGGTGGCGTTGGGTCGTGTGGAGTCCAACATCCATGTACTGTACTGACATTTCGCCGTACCTCTAGTTGGAGTGCACTTACGTGCTCAAAATGTGTTAAGTATAGAAGTGTGTGGATTGAAACAAAGCCTTTGCGTGTACTTGACACGTTGTTAAGCTGTGCTGGAGACAGCATGGGCTACAACACTCTGTCGGGAAGCTGATGTGCATAAAAGGGGGCTCATGTTTCAAAAAGTCAAAATCAATAAGGAATATGCCAACTGGGGTTCTGGTCGTCTACTGAGAGATCTTCCAGTAACATCCAGAACAATAAAATGGTTTATTTTTCTGAGCCATCCATCATCTATACTGCATCCTCTGCAGGATCATGTGAGGGGGGGAATGTGGAGCTTATCTGGGCTGACACCAAACTACCGATGTAATCATATTGGACTAGTGTTGTACGGTATACCGGTACTAATAATGTAACGAGATACTAATGAATTAATCACAGTAGTATACTTGTTCTAAATAAAATGGTACTTTTTTCCCCGGACATGATGGATGTCTTTATGGATGAAGTTTACTGCAGTGCAGTGAACTAAAGGAGAGAAACGTTTTTTCACAAAATTGTGTCCAGAGTGTTTTGCTTAAAGTACCAGTAAAGTGGAAAAACAAGTTGGCATGTATATATATATATATATATATATATATATATATATATATATATATATATATATATATATATATATATATATATATATATATATATATATATATATATATATATATATATACTGTATGTGTGCATATATATATATATATATATATATATATATATATATATATATATATATATATATATATATATATATATATATATATATATACTGTATGTGTGTATATATGTATGTATGTGTATATACGTATATATATATGCGGTTGCTGCGGTTGCTTCTGCTTTGTCTCTAACTTGCAAAAAGTAAATTCTCGATTGTAATTCATGCATCCCTCACCCGGTAGTAGACACATGTGGCCATGGACCGACAGGCTGGTCGACTTTCACGTCCTCGAGGTGGCGAAATAAACACAAAAAGACGCTTGTTGCAGCAACTTTTTTTTAACCCTTCGAGAGGATTGTGATTGAATCTTCATCCAAACAGGATTATGTGAGCGTCCCATTAGTCGACATCCCAGCAAGAGTGGAAATGTCACAGTGTTTGTTTTATTTTGGTTTAATATGTTTAGTTTGTATGCTTAGCACCTAGTCACAATAAAGCTCCATCAGGGTAGCAGTCAGCTTTCTACTTTTGTAAAACATATTGTTCATCCTCTTTGTGTTCGGGCTCAAAAATATAAGGTTGGGATCATAATTGATCGTTGTTGGCTCTCACGAAGTCTGCATGATTTGCAATATTGTTGGGGAAGGGGATCGGTTGTTTATGACTGGCTTCCTTATTATTTCTCAAAATGGCTCAGGAATCTCTGTGAGATTGATACTATTTTGATCATATATATTTGTTTGCAAACTTTGGAAGTCAATCAGACATATGATAACAGCTTCAGTATGGAGGCAACTTGGTTTCCCACTCTACTGGTACTTTGAACGCTCTCGTTCAACCCCCTGATTGATTCCTTGATTTAGTAGGTGTGTCCCGACACATTTGTATATATGGCATCTCTGAGAGGACGACAAGGCATGCTAATGTTGCGCTCTGCCCATCAGTTGTCTACTGACACCCTAACAGCGATCCATATTAAAGCATCCAGCCCCTCCAGGGGCTTGGGAGGATCACTTAAAGACATCAATATGCAAGGAAAGGAGACACAGAGTGATGGCTTGTGAGACCCAAGATATCTGGGAAGTGCTTACGTCTTGTTTAAAAGGTGCTGATTGTCACCAGAGAGAGAGATGCTGTTATTAAACCACTCAGGATGGCCGGCAAAGAAAGACACTTGGTTCCAAGACTTTGTCGCGATTAGAGTCTACCATGGCATTGTTTATCAAATAAACCTAAGACATATTGGGGACATTCACACTGGCAAATGGAGCCTTGGTTACATCATATTCTGTACAGTGCAACCCTGTTTTCAGGAATAATTTTCGTCAGGAAATCACATCCCCTGAAGAGTAGGAAAACCTGTGAAACAGACTTGTAGGGATGATATAGCTTCTGTGTTTTTTCCTGACCTAATGTACATTCCGCTCTACCCCGGTATTGAGCACTGTATAACGGAAAAACCACAGAAACCTTGACTATATACTGTATATATACATATATATACACTGTATATATATATATTTATATATATATATATATACACTGTATATATATATATATATATATATATATATATATATATATATATATATATATATATATATACATACATACATTCATATATATATATATATATATATATATATATATATATATATATATATATATATATATATATACATATATACATATATACATATATATATACATATATATATATATATATATATATACATATATACATATATACATATATATATATATATATATATATATATATATATATATATATATATATATATATATATATACATATATACATATATATATATATATACATATATACATATATACATATATATATATATACATATATATATATATATATACATATATATATATATATATATATACATATATATATATATATATATATATATATATATATATATATATATATATATATATATATATATATATATATAGATATATATATATATATATATATATATTATTGTCCGTCACAACCGTTGTTTGATACGATATCATAAATACTGTTATTTTTGGAAATTTTGAAAAGGCTCGATCAAGTGAAATCAGTCAAACCGATAAAAACCCTAAAAGCACGACATATGTTTTAATAGCCATCTACAATGACTTATACTGTCTTTCGAATGAAGTAGAGTGGTAATCGGGCTAAATGGCATCATGGCCACAGTTATTCATTAAGCAGAGTTAATGATGCAATAAGTTGAATGATACAGATACTTTCTAATGCGTTTCAGCCTTGGAGACTTGGTATCTGTAAGCAATATACAATTATAATTGTTTGATATGTGTTTACATTGACAAATGTTTTGTTTGACTGTACAATTAAGGACATTTATTAAATATGTTTAGCTTGTGTGCTTAGCTGCTCTGCAGCTGCTTGCTCCTAGAAGCCCGTAGCCTACCATGTTTACCTTTTGTAAATGACTTCAGTAAAATAGAAGAAAAGACCTACCGTGTGTGTTTATTGTTAGGATATTTACATGTTAACTGGCTGTCCAGCTTTGCACAAGTAAACACGCTGCAGGACTGCTTTTAGCGTCTAAATACTAAATACTAAGTACTTGTTTCTTTTTCTGATTCATTGGACTGATGTCCGATATCAATATCGGATCGGGACACCCCTAATCCATAGTCATTGTTGGGAGTAAGGTTTGTATGGTATACCAGTCTAAAGTACCGCAGTACTTATGAATTATAAACGGTATTATACTGCCACTGAATAATACAGTTACTTTTTTTTTCCGGACATTACGTGACATTGCAGGTAAAAACAAGCAGAGGCACAAGGTAGGAAAAGCAGACGCACTTGCGTACTTACAAGCAGAAACAGTGTGGAGATAGAAAAGGGAGAAAGGACGCATTTTGACTTAAAAAATAATCTATGAAGTTGAAGCTATGAACACTAAAGGTCCGCTCTGCAAGAGGTGTTAGCTCTTGCTCTTGTTAGCCGATAGCTAGCTAACGTCCATCCGCAGTCAGCAGGTTTTTAGCTACTTCTAAATCACTAATCCTCGCCATCAAGTATCATCCCTGCAGGACGAGGAATAGCTAAACATCCGTGGGAGGATACAATAGCTAACCGCTAACAGCAAACTACCGCTAATAGGTGAATCTACACAAATATTGACAGTAACAATACCGAGTACAAAAGCCGTACATAGTCGATACTAAAATGATCACGTCGATATCTTTTATTTTCACAAAATCCTTTGTCATTTTTATTGTTTATAAAGTCAGGAAATATGTCCCTGGACACATGATAACTTTAATTATGACCAATGTATGACCCTGTAAGTACTTGGTATCGGATTGATACCAAAATTGGTAGTATCACAAAAAGTATCAGACAACAGAAGAATAAGTGCTTAATACATTTTAACAGAAGTGTAGATAGAACATGTTAAAAGAGAAAGTAAGCAGATATTAACAGGACAATAACAAGTAGATGAATCAATTTTCTACCGCTTGTCTCTCATAATGTTGACAAAATAACAGAATGATAAATGACACAATATGTCACTGCATATGTCAGCAGACTAAATTAAGAGCCTTTGTTTGCTTACTTACTACTAAAAGACAAGTTGTCTGGCATGTTCACGATCTTATTTACTGACACAATTCCTCTTTAAGCATTTGTTGAATGTTTCATACGGTTTTCTGTTAAAACAAAGCCAATAATTAAGTTTTTTGTGGTCACCTTTATTTTGAAAAGTATCAAAATACATTTCAGTACTGGTACCCAAATATTGGAATCGGGACGACTCTACTTGGGAGTAGCAATAATAATAGTTTGTTTTTACAACACACGTTATATTTCCGTAATCTCAAAGTGTTCCAGTGTGGAGAGAAACTGGAGACACATAAAGTTACATTAACATTGTAACTCTATGACGCGTGCATTGTTTTCCAGTAATGGGTAATCTAAATATAATTTGTATTTTAGATGTTACCGACAGCGACATATGGCATCTTTTTTTAAGTCCCTACTAGGGTTGTAGGGTATACCGGTACTGGTATAGTATTGCGGCACTAATGAATCATAAACGGTACTATATTCTGTTTGAAAAGTACCGGTTCCCGGGCATGACGGCGCGTCGTTGTCATGTCGTGTCATTGCTGGTTTTGAACAGATGAGCATGTTCGGCAGCGCACAATCACGGAGTACTTACATGCAGACACAGTGTGTAGACAGAAAAGCTTCACTACACACTACACACGTAGGAGAATACGATAGCTAACCGCTAACAGCAAACAAACACCCTGAATGTAAACAAATACCATTGGTGGATTTACATCCACTGTAATGATACCAAGTACAATATTGTAAATAGTCGATACTACTATGATCACATCAATATTTTTTATCGTCACAAAATCTTTTTTCATTTAAAAAAAAAAAAATCATATCATGTTTATAAACTCAGGAAATATGTCCCTGGACACATGAGTACTTTGAATATGACCAATGTATAATCCTGTAACTACTTGGTATCAAATCGATACCTAAATTTGTGGTATCATCCAAAACTAATGTAAAGTATTAAAACAACAGAAGAATAAGTGATTTTTACATTTTAACAGAAGTGTAGATAGAACATGTTAAAACAGAAATCAAGCAGATATTAACAGTAAGTGAACAAGTGGATTAATAATAAATTTTTACAGCTCGTCCTTCATAATTTTGACAAAATAGAATAGGAAATGACAATATTTTACTGCATACGTCAGCACACAAATTAGTAGTCTTTGTTTGCTTACTTACTACTAAAAGACAAGTTGTCTTGTATGTTCACTATTTTATTTAAGGATAAATTAGCAATAAAAAACATGTTTAATGTAACGTAATTTTTTTGTTAAAATAAAGCCAATAATGCAATTTTTGTGTAGTCACCCTTGTTAAGAAAAGTACCGAAAAGTATCAAAATTAATTTTGGTACCGGTACTAAAACACTAGTATCTACTACAAAGGAAGTTTAATCGCGAGTCAACGCGGGCTATCGGGGAAACACTGCCTCCTAGTGTTTGGGTAGAGAACTGAAACAAGCAATCGCATGAAACAAGTAACGCAATAATTACATGAATCGGTTGTGTTCAAACGTCCTTTTTCTGGGGGTTGAACTGGCAACCTCCCACTGTGAGACATAGCAGTTTTTAAAACCACCGAAATGATTCCTTCTCATCATCTACCTGCCTCTCTGCTGGGACACCACTTGCCAGTCAGGTGCCACACACTCCCGTCCTTGCTGTCAAACTTTGCCTATTTCCATGGCAACGGCAAAAATGTGAGAGAGCGACGGGGGGAAAAAAAACCCATAATACGGCACGAGGGAGGGGATTGGAAAATCTCTGATGGACATATCGCAGATTACTAAAGACGTTCCGTGCATCTCCGATTCCAACAAAAGGTGAATACGCCGAGCAAATGTTTTGTTGCAACTCTCTGCTGTTTTGTTCCAACTCTCTGCTGTCTGATACAATGAAACTTATTTTATACTGTTGTGTACTTGAAGGTCGTGTCACTCTCCCAGGACAGAGTGACTGACAAGGGATCGTCAAACAAAAAGCTTTATTTGTTTCAGCGGGCCTCAGACTGAAGCTGCAGCTCCAGGAGAAAGAGTATGGACCTAATCTTCTGCTGTCTTCTCGGACCACTGTACTAAAACACCTTCTACACAGGTTTGAGTCGGGTCACCTCCGACTAGGGTTGTATGGTATACCGGTATTAGTATAGTACCGCAAGTACTTACAAGTATCATCCCTGCAGGACGAGGAATAGCTAAACATGCTTCACTACACACATTGTAGCTCACCAGCGTCAAAATGTAAACAAACGCCATTGGCGGATCTACACCTGACATCCACTGTAATGATATCAAGTAGAGGAGCATATCGAGTCGATACTACTATGATTATGTCGTTATTTTTAGGCATCACAACATCTTCTTTTATTTTGTTTTCTTTATATTATGTGTATAAACTCAGGAAATATGTCCCTGGACACATGAGGACTTTGAATATGACCAATGTATGATCGTGTAACTACTTGGTATCGGATTGATACCCAAATTCGTGATTTGTGGTATCATCCAAAACTAATGTAAAAGTATTAAACAACGTAAGAATAAGTGATCATTACATTTTAACAGAAGTGTGGATAGAACATGTTAAAAGAGAAAGTAACCAGATAACATTAAATGAACAAGTAGATTATACATTAATTGTATACCACTTGTCCTTAATAATTTTGACAACATAATAGCATGGAAAATGACACAATATGTTACTGCATATGTCAGCCTTTAAATTAGGAGCATTTGTTTGCTTAATTACTAATAAAAGATAAGTTGTCTTGTATGTTCACTATTTTATTTAAGGACAAACTTGTAATAATAAACATATGTTTAGTGTACCTTAAGATTTTTTGTTAAAATAAAGCCAATAATGCAATTTTTTTGTAGTGCCCTTTATTTAGAAAAGTACCTAAAAGTATTAAAATAATTTTGCTACCAGTACCAAAATATTGGTATCGGGACAACACAACCTCCGACAATATCCTCTACTCCTACTTGTGAGGGCTTCCTACAAGACATCGTTATTGTGTTTACACTTCCTCCTAAAATCCAACTGCTGCTATCCTTTAAGTTCCTCAATATCCTGGGGGCAGAGGGCTGTGATGGACTTCTGCACCCGAAGCAATCTCACAGCACATTTCCTAATAGAATAATCCTCCAAAGCAGGGGTGTATAAAGTATGGCCCGAGGGCCGGATCACCAGGTTTTATCCGGCCCGCGGGATGAGTTTGCTAAGTATAAAAACTAACCTGAAATTTTTGAATGAAATAAACTGCTGTTCTAAATGTGTCCACTGGATGTCGCAATTATTTGTATCGTTGTAGATGATGCTACATATGTACAAAATAAACCACATGATGTTAGTACATCAGTCGAGGAACATTTGATTTTGATTTTTTTTTTTATCTTGATGGATTGAAAATTAACACCAATGAGTTGACTGGCGAACATTATCGCATCATTTATTCCAAACATATGAATAAATACAGTATGTATACTATTAACCACAACATGTAAGTGTAAAAAAACAACAACATTATGATTTGTACAATTTCAGAATGTGCTTGTTCTATTTTTAAACAAAGAAAACAACCTGAAATTGTCTTTATTTTTAAGTTATGGTGCCGTGATGTCACCAGTCCGGCCCATTTGGGAGTCAATTTTTCTCCATGTAGCCCCCAATCTAAAATGAGTTTGACACCCCTGCTCTAAAGGAGTCTGTGACCAAATACAAATACATGCTGCTTCACAATCATATAAGAACATGGTATACGGTATAATTCACCACAATACTTTGTCACGCTGCACTAAACCCAAGGCACGTTAGCTTTGGCAGTGTAAGGGAGGGGGAAAAGGGAAAGACGAGGCGTAATTCCGCGGATCAATGAGATCGATCGCTTCTCCTTGCACATTCACTCCTAACTTACTGCTGGGTAATGTCGTCCGTGGCTACGACTGCCCCAGTGCCTTGCTGTGCATTAGCGGCGCCATCGCATGCTCACAACACATACACATGGAGAGAAAAGGGCCAATGCGTCAAATGTGAAACGGCAACGTGTGGAGTGCCCACTTTTACATAAAAAATGCAAATGCTAATTAACTATAATCCATAGGGGTGTCAACAAAAAAAATAAAATAATAATTCATATTTGTAACGATTTTTCTATTTATTTATTTTATTATGTCCTGTCCAGCCACCCAGACACATTATATTATTGATCAGGGGTGTCAAAGTCAAGGCCTGTGGGCCAGATCCTGCCCGCAAATTAATTATATATGGCCCCCGGGATGATATTTGATTAGTATTAGAACCGGCCCGCAGGCCACAGCCACCTGCCGCTGTTTGTACGCACCTGAGCGCACAATAGCATACAAGCTAAGAAATAAGTGTCCTTAACTGAACAACTTTGTCAACATAAACAGATACATAAAGTTGCATACTACTTACTAAGAAGCGTATTTGAGAGTATCCAGTAACAAACGTGTCTGCATCATTCAACATACAGCATTATGAGGTTAACTTAATGAAGTACTGGGAACAGTAGGTGTCACCAAAAAAATATCACTGTTTTAATTTGAAGGGAGTAAATATTTCATAAGGTTAGCGTTTTTCATAACTATCTTTCCATGATTTCATTTGGTAACGCCTGCCTAACAATCCACTCTACAAAATAATGGACATTTTTACCAAGCTTTGTGCTGATAATATTTCAGATCAATACTGTATCTCAATGCTCCAATATCGGCATTGTAGAAGAAGTTTAACAAATTGTATTTGGACACCCCTGGTTGTTCTAATATACCTCATTATTACTGACTTATTTACATTTTCAGGGCCAGTAAAAAAATAACGAGCTATATTACATATATACATACACACACACATATAGTAAATATATACATACATACACACACACATATTGTACATATATACATACACACATATACATACACACATATAGGACATATATATATATATATATATATATATATATATATATATATATATATATATATATATATATATATATATATATATATATATATATATATATATATATATATATATATATATATATACATATATACATACATACACACATATAGTACATATATACATACATACACACATACGGTACATATATACATGCATACACACATATAGTACATATATACATATGTACACACATATAGTACATCTATACATACATACACATATATAGTACATATATACAGTACATACATACACACAGATAGTACACATATACATACGTACACACATATGGTACATATACACATACATACACATATATGGTACATATACACATACGTACACACATAGTACATATATACATACATACACACATATAGTACATATATACATACGTACACACATACGGTACATATATACATACATACACACATATAGTACATATATACATACGTACACACATACGGTACATATATACATACATACACACATATAGTACATATATACTGTACATACATACACACATAGTACATATACACGTACATACACAGATATAGAACATCTATACATACATACACATATATAGTACATATATACAGTACATACATACACAGAGATAGTACATATATACATACGTACACACATGGTACATATACACATACATACACATATATGGTACATATACACATAAGTACACACATATAGTACATATATACATACATACATACACACATATAGTACATATATACATACACACAGATAGTACATATATACATACGTACACACATACGGTACATATATACATACATACACACATATAGTACATATATACTGTACATACATACACACATAGTACATATACACATACATACACATATATAGAACATCTATACATACATACACATATATAGTACACATATACAGTACATACATACACACAGATAGTACACATATACATACGTACACACATATGGTACATATACACATACATTCACATATATGGTACATATACACATAAGTACACACATATAGTACATATATACATACATACACACATATAGTTCATATATACATACGTACACACATATAGTACATATATACATACGTACACACATATAGTACATATATACATACATACACACATATAGTACATATATACATACATACACACATATAGTACATAAATACATACACACACATATAGTACATATATACATATGTACACACATATAGTACATATATACATACACACACACATATAGTACATAAATACATACACACACATATAGTACATATATACATATGTACACACATTTAGTACATATATACATACATACACACATATAGTACATAAATACATACACACATATAGTACATGTATACATACGTACACACATATAGTACATATATACATACACACACACACACATATAGTACATATATACATACATACACACATATATACATACACACACACACATATAGTACATATATACATACATACACACATATAAACATACACACACACATATAGTACATATATACATACATACACACATATATTGGAGAGCGTACTTCTACGGTATCTCCTTCCAGCTTCTTGTCCGTCAAACACACCAGCAGCAGTTTCACCATATTTTCATGGATACATGTGCATATATTATTTGAACGTCCTTACGTTATTGACTCTTTCCGCTTCAGTGTTGCAGACTCGCAGTGCTACGCTCCAAATGCTTCACCAAGTCGACGATACGCTACACGACACGGAATTTGACACGTTCTCGTCAGACCTTTTCTTTGCCTCTCGCATCAGCTCAGGTATCGGCTGCAGCTAAGCTGAATAATTGTGATGTCACACCGCCACGGACCTGTATGAACTGCCACTAACGCTCTCTTTCGGACTGTTTGCCATGTGACTCTTTGATGTGTGTGTGTGTGTGTGTGTGTGTGTGTGTGTGTGTGTGTGTGTGTGTGAGAGAGAGAGTTCTTGTATTCTATCCTTCTTGCATCTAATAGAGAATGTCTCATTTGCACCCCTGGTGGGGAAATATATCAAAATGAGAGTGGTCCAACAAAGGAGGGATTTTTCAAATTGACTGCGTGTCGGTTTTAAAAGTGCTCCCCCTCTGGTCAACATATGAAATAACAAGTGTTTGTAAAAAATTGAAGTGCTCCCCCTCTGGCCAACATATGTAATAACAAGTGTGTGTGAGAAACTGAAATGCGCCCTCTTTGACCAAAATTAATTAAAAAAACATACATAAATATGTATAAAGACACATACTGTAATAACTAAGTAAATAATAAAGATTAAAAACAAATACAAACAAAAACAATTTAAAAAGCAGTCTTTTTCTCACAATGTGTCGACTTTGGTCTTATAAAATTGGGAACAATTTATCATATTCTTTCCGTTTCTGTAATATTGCAATATTTTCTCGTAAAATTATTACCTTTTTTTTTTTAATGTAAAATTATTACTTTTTACACAAAATGCTGACATTTGTCATATAAAATTCTGACTTTTATCACAATATCCATCCATTCATCCATCTTCTTCCGCTTATCCGAAGTCGGGTCGCGGGGGCAGCAGCCTAAGCAGGGAAACCCAGACTTCCCTCTCCCCAGCCACTTCGTCCAGCTCGAGCTGCTCTTTGTCTGATCCCTCACCTAGGACCAGTTTGCCTTGGGAGACCCTACCAGGGGGCATAAAGCCCCCGGACAACATAGCTCCTAGGATCATTGGGACACGCAAACTCCTCTACCACGGTTAGGTGGCAGCTCAGAGAGGAGTTTTATCACAATATTGCAATTTTTTTTTGTTGTTCTTGTAAAATAGTGACATTTTATGAGTAAAATTAGGACTTTTGTCATAATTTTGCCAAGTAAAAATTCAGATTATTATATTGGCAAAATGTTAAAAGATTTCTTATAAAATTGTAACATTTGTCGAGTAAAATTACGACTCTTTTCATAAAGTTGCCAACATTTTAAGCTTTTCCTGTTAAAATCGCGACTGTTACTGAGTAAAATTCCAACTTTTATCTTAACATTGCACAAATGTCCAGTTTTTCTTGTAAAATTTTGACTTGCGTTGAGTAAAATTACGACTTTTATTATAATACTGCCAAATTTCAAAGTTTTTCTTGTGAAATTGTGACCTTTTTCTGGTGAAATTCCAACAAATTTTTCACAACAAGCTTTTTTATATTTGCATCGTATGCATATATTAATAATGTTGTAAATACACATCTTTATATATCTAGAAAGGGTGGTCCTAAAGAGGTAGACATTTTTCGGAGGTAACAAATACAATAATGTGTGTGTGTGTGTGTGTGTGTGCGTGTGTGTGTGTGTGTGTGTGTGTGTGTGTGGTATTTTTTGCCACAAACCCAAACCCAATCCGCCGGAGTGCATTGGGAACACGAAGGCAGCAAAGTGTTATGTCTTGTAAAACTGTTGTGTTCCTATCCTTGCTGCCTTCTGAGATGTCTTAGAAGGCTCAAAATGTAATGTCGGAATAAGTTATACTTTTTTTTTTTTTTTTTTTTTTTTCAGTCATCCCAGCACCAGTTACTGCAGAATGGTTCCAGCACTGCAGCCTTTCTGGGACTTCTCCCCACAGCCGTCATCTTTTACGGGCTGCCCGTAAACCTCGGCCAGCATCGCCGGCATTCCTTTGATTGATTCTACTGGCTGTCGCTGGTAAAAAAAGTAAAAAGGCATCAAAAACCTCTTGTACATGTTCTATACCAGGGGAAAGTGACAATTACCATCGGATACCAGAATAGCTCGCTGCACGGGTGCCGATTGGGTTCTTTGCAACAGCGCCGTAGATATATGGTGACAAGAAAATAGCTGCTTTGAAAAAGGTTCTGGAATTGTGTCCCCGGGCCCCAATTACCAGCACAAGGCTGAAGGCAGGGTAATCAGACCCTTGGAGGTTAAGGGACATGTAGGGCTGTGAAGTAAGAGATTATAGTACAGTATATATGTACAGTATATATATATATACACACACACACACACTTACTCACACACACACACGTGTGTATATACATACTACATATATACAGGTGTATAAAATCATATATATATATATATATATATATATATATAGAAAATGGATGGATGGATGGATATATGTGTATATACATACTACATATATACAGATGTATAAAATCAAGCACTTAGGCATGGAGACTGTTTCTACAAACATTTGTGAAAGAATGGGCCGCTCTCAGTGATTTCCAGCGTGGAACTGTCACAGGATGCCACCTGTGCAACAAATCCAGTCGTGAAATTTCCTCGCTCCTAAATATTCCAAAGTCAACTTTATTATAAGAAAATGAAAGAGTTTGGGAACAACAGCAACTCAGCCACCAAGTGGTAGGACACGTAAACTGACAGAGAGGGGTCAGCGGATGCTGAAGCGCATAGTGCAAAGACTTTCTGCACAGTCAGTTGCTACAGAGCTCCAAACTTCATGTGACCTTCCAATTAGCCCACATACAGTACGCAGAGAGCATCATGGAATGGGTTTCCACGGCCGAGCAGCTGCATCTAAGGCATACATCACCAAGTACAATGCAAAGCGTGTGATGCAGTGGTGTAAAGCACGTCGCCACTGGACTCTAGAGCAGTGGAGACGCCTTCTCTGGAGTGATGAATCACGCTTTTCCATCTGGCAATCTGACAAAAGAGTTTGGGTTTGGAGGCTGCCAGGAGAATTTTGGACCACATTGTGCTGAGTGTGAAATTTGGTGGAGGAGTAATTATGGTGTGGGGTTTTTTTTCAGGAGTTGGGCTTGGCCCCTTAGTTCCAGTGAAAGGAACTTTGAATGTTACAGGATACCAAAATATTTTGGACAATTCCATACTCCCAACCTTGTGGGAACAGTTTGGAGCGGGCCCCTTCCTCTTCCAACATGACTGTGCACCAGTGCACAAAGCAAGGTCCATAAAGACATGGATGACAGAGTCTGGTGTGGATGAACTTGACTGGCCTGCACAGAGTCCTGACCTGAACCCAATAGAACACCTTTGGGATAAATTAGAATGGAGACTGAGAGCCAGGCCTTCTCGACCAACATCAGTGTGTGACCTCACCGATGCGTTTTTGGAAGAATGGTGGATAATTCCTATAAACACACTCTGCAACCTTGTGGACAGCCTTCCGACAGGGTGGAAAGCTGTAATAGCTGCAAAAGGTGGACCGACATCATATTGAACCCTATGGGTTAGGAATGGGATGACACTTCAAGTTCATATGTGAGTCAAGGCAGGTGGCCAAATACTTTTTGGCAATATAGTGTAGTTAAACGTCCGACGTGCATTATTTCTTTACTCCGCATGTCTTTTTAAGCCTGACTTGCGAGCGGCGCGCTAATCCGCAGCGGCTGCGGGCAGATTCAAATAAGATGAATGCGAGGAGAACAGCGTGTTTCGTTGGCCTATTTTGAAGAGCCACCCACATGGTGAGCCGCCATCGTCGGCGTACCTGCAGGTGCATTTAAAAACGTAAGAGCCATCCTTCACAGGGAATAAGGGTGTGTGTGTGTGTGCGTGTGTGTGTGTGTGCGTGGGTGTGTGCACTTTGCACAATAGATAATCAAAAGACTCTAAGTATAGTATCTCAACTTTGACATCCTCCTTATTTTCTCGTTCAAGCAGCGACACCTTGAACTCGAAGCCCTTTCATTGCACCGCCAGTAGTCACGGCCTGCAAGCGGTGACTACAATCTATAACCAGCGATGCATGAGGACCCCGCTGCTAACTCTCCAGAGGAGCCCATTTTATCCAGAGATAAACTTACCTTTGTGGCGGAGAAGCAAAGGAGACAAGATGGCTGCCAAAACGGATTGTGTCTGAAAGGCAAACAGAGACATTTCCATCAGCATATGCAATATCAACGCTTTGTGTGTGTGTGTGTGTGTGTGTGTGTATGTGTGTGTGTGTGTGTGTGTGTGTGTGTGTGTGTGTGTGTGTGTGTGTGTGTGTGTGTGTGTGTGTGTGTGTGTGTGTGTGTGTCTGTGCTTGTATTTCTACCCTTTTTGAGACATCAACAAGGAAAAGTAGCTTCCATATGAGGACCGGTGAACAAGTCAGGACATAAATCATGGTCCCAATACAGAAAACCATTGCCTCCAATAGATAATGTCTCATTAGCACCTCCTGGTGGTGAAATCTATCAAAATGAGGGTGGTCCCAAAAATGAGGGATTTTTCAAATTGACTGTGTGTCGGTTTTAAAAAGTGCTCCCCCTCTGGTCAACATATGAAATAACAAGTGTGTGTAAGAAATTGAAATGCGCCCCCTTTGGCCAAAATTAATTAAAAAAAAGAAAAATAAATATGTATATAGAGACATACTGTAATAACTTGAAGTAAATAATGAAGATTAAAAAACAATTACAAACAAAAATTTCAAGAAATAAAAAAATAATTAAAAGCAGTCTCTCACAATGTGTCGACTTTTTTCTTATAAAATTGGGAACAATTCTCATATTCTTTCTGTTTCTGTAATATTGCAATATTTTCTCGTAAAATTATGACTTTTTTATTTAAAATTATGACTTTTTACTGCAAAATGGTGACATTTTAATTATGGCTTTTATCACAATATCGCCAATTTTTGTTGTTGTTCTTGTAAAATATTGACATTTTGGAGTAAAATTATGACTTTTGTCATAATTTTGCCAAGTAAAATTCAGATTATTGTTATAATACTGCCAAAATTTCAAAGTCTTCTAAAAAAATTGTGACTTTTGTCGAGTAAAATTATGACTTCATAAAATTGCCAACATTTTAAGCTTTTCTTGTAAAATTGCGACTGTTGAGTAAAATTCCAATTTTTATCATAATATTGCACAAATGTTCAGTTTTTCTTGTAAACTGTTGACTTGCGTTGAGTAAAATTACAACTTTTATTATAATACTGCCAACATTATAAGTTTTTCTTGTGAAGTGATCTTTTTCTTGTGAAATTCCAACTAACTTTTCACAACGCGCTTTTTCATATTTGCATCGTATGTATACATTGTTAATGTTGTAAATATAAATGTTTATATATCTAGACAGGTTGGTCCTAAAGAGGTAGGCATTTTACAGAGGTCTCAAAAAGGTATTACATCCAAGAATGTGTGTGTGCGCGTGTGTGTGTTATTCCACGCGAGAGGACATGTCTGGCAGCGCACGGGGAGCCTGCATCATCCTCTCATTGTGCGCAAAGTCATGTCAGATGACAACATGAATGAGCGTCATTGATCCTCGCTTGAAATATGGCGCTGTGCTATATCAACGTATGTTTTGTGTTTACGTAAGAGCTTACTGAATCACCTGCCAGGCTGCTGCAATACACGGCTTGATACATCACAACAAACCGCGCCAATGTACAAATACCATGAAAATGCACCCTCTAGTGCAGGGGTCGGCAACCCAAAACGTTGAAAGAGCCATATTGGACCAAAAATACAAAAAACAAATCTGTCTGGAGCCGCAAAAAATGAAAAGCCATATACAAGTCTTCAAATGAAGACAACACACGATGTAAGTGTCTATATTAGCTATAATAGCCTACTATCAAAATGACTATGTGTCGCAGGCTGAAGCAAATCTTCGTTGACAGAAATGTTGAAATTGATTTACGCACTTAAAATTAATTCTACACATTTTTACAACATTAGTAACCATTAGTAAATCAGAGGCTACTCAGAAGGTGAGATAACTCCTGGAAATTACTGGCTTTTAATGGCCAAAGGTATATATGTGTGTGTCCAAGTTAAAGGAAACGGCAAGCTGTTTTCTTCTAATAGATTATTACAATCTTTGGCAAGCTAGGTAATGTTTACTGTGGTCTGGAACAACATGGCACACAAACAACTATCTGAAATGCAGCCAATAATACATACAGATAATGTGTCATGAGACATGCAAACCTAAATTATATACAAAGAGGATAAAAGTAAAGGATATAACATGAGCTGATATATACCTACAAACGAGGCATAATGATGCAATATGTACATACAACTAGCCTACATAGCATGTTAGCATGGATTAGCTTGCATTCATGCGCTTACTTAATATGCCTGATTAGCACTCTACACAAGTCAATAACATCAACAAAGCTCACCTTTGTGCATTCACACACAGTATAAAACGTTTGGTGGACAAAATGAGACAAATAAGGAGTGGAAGATTGTACATGTAAACAAACTGTTGCGTTTGTTTGTAATTTGCCCCATCTAGGGCGGCACATAACAGCGGCATGCGGCTCAAGAGCCGCTGGTTGCTCTAGTGACTGTAACCGGCATAGAGATGACGAATCAATCCGAATGGATGCTTGACGATTGACAGCAGGTTTATTCACATGGCAGCCAAAGCTTTTAATTTGTATACAACATCACCCAAATAGGCTTGATGAAACGAGGGTTGCTTGTGTATGCAGTACTCTCGCCACCCCGCAGGAGGCAACAGCGTAAGCATGTGTCACAATGACGGAGCAGTGGGGTGAGTGGAAGAAGACGGTACTATCGACCCTGAAGAAAATCAAAAATAAATTGCAAAAATCAGACTTTTAACTGGGACTGTGCACTAATGTATTGAAATTGCTGACTGACTGACTAAAACAGGGGTCCCCAAACTTTTTGACTCGGAGGCTGCATTGGGTTAAAACAATTTGGACGGGCTGTGTATATATATATATATATATATATATATATATATATATATATATATATATATATATATATATATATATATATATATATATATATATATATATATTCCTTGCACACTAATTGACTGAAAGAGTGCGCACTTGCTGACTTGATGTCGCGTTATCGAAGGGAAAATGCATTTTTAGACAATATGAATTTCCTGAGCGACTAGGAGACACCGAGAGTAACAAGCGGTAGAAAATGGATTAGAAAGGACAGATTTAAAGTGATAATAATAAAACAAAATTATAATAATAAAACAAATTAAAAATTAAATTAAAAATGTTACTTGGGACTTCCCGCGGGCCGGATTTTGGATGCTGGTGGTCCCTAGTTAGGGGGCCCCTGGACTAGAAATGTATTTTCTTGCACCTCTACAACACGGGGATTCTGAATGTACACTTCCTGTCTCTCATCCGAATCGCGATTCCTACTTAACACGATTCTAAATAGATTCATAATCACACAAAAAAAATGTATACAAAAAAAATTGTTATAATATGGAAATATTTTTTTTTATAAGATTCCATTTTTTAAATATGTTTTAGGCTATTTCCATGCATCTAGAAGGTGTTTTTCACACCTGTAACCTGTTTTGAAAATTTTTCATTACAATTATTATTCCAAATTATACTTAGCGAGAATCGGTTTGAATCGAATAAAAGTAAAGTTAAAGTACCACTGATAGTCACACACACACTAGGTGTGGTGAAATTACCCTCTGTATTTGACCCATCTTCTTGTTCCACCCCCTGGGAGGTGAGGAGAGCAGTGAGTAGCAGCAGTGGCCGTGCCCGGGAATCATTTTTGGTGATTTAACCCCCAATTCCAACCCTTGATGCTGAGTGCCAAGCAGGGAGGAAATGGGTCCCATTTTTATAGTCTTTGGTATGACTCGGCCAGGGTTTGAGTTCACGACCTACCGATTTTAGGGCGGACTCTCTAACCACAAGGCCACTGAGCAGGCTAATAATAACCCCAATAATTGGAATCAGATCGATTTACACCCCTACTACTAAGATTCCAAATGCATTCTGGGAGATGCCGGTGTTGCACCATCAAGACTTTACACCAGAACTAACTGTGATGCCCTGGAATGATCTAGTTTCTGTTTTCAAATAGGATATACAGTATATCAATATACTGTATATATATATATATATATATATATATATATATATATATATATATATATATATATATATATATATATATATATATATATATGTCCAAAAATGTATATATATCCAAAAAAAATAGTGCTCGATACCGTGGTAGAGCGTAATATGTATGTGTGGGGAAAAAAATCACAAGACTATTTCATCTCTACAGGCCTGTTTCATGAGGGGTTTCCTCAATCCTCCTGAGGACCCCTCATGAAACAGGCCTGTAGAGATGAAATAGTCTTGTGATTTTTTTCCCCACACATACATATTACGCTCTACCACGGTATCGAGTTTGAACCCTTGATGCTGAGTGCCAAGCAGGGAGGAAATGGGTCCCATTTTTATAGTCTTTGGTATGACTCGGCCAGGGTTTGAGCTCACGACCTACCGATTTTAGGGCGGACTCTCTAACCACAAGGCCACTGAGCAGGCTAATAATAACCCCAAGAATTGGAATCAGATCGATTTACACCCCTACTACTAAGATTCCAAATGCATTCTGGGAGATGCCGGTGTTGCACCATCAAGACTTTACACCAGAACTAACTGTGATGCCCTGGAATGATCTAGTTTCTGTTTTCAAATAGGATATACAGTATATCAATATACTGTATATATATATATATATATATATATATATATATATATATATATATATATATATATATATATATATATATATATATATATATATGTCCAAAAATGTATATATATCCCAAAAAAATAGTGCTCGATACCGTGGTAGAGCGTAATATGTATGTGTGGGGAAAAAAATCACAAGACTATTTCATCTCTACAGGCCTGTTTCATGAGGGGTTTCCTCAATCCTCCTGAGGACCCCTCATGAAACAGGCCTGTAGAGATGAAATAGTCTTGTGATTTTTTTCCCCACACACATATATATATATATATATATATATATATATATATATATATATATATATATATATATATATATATATATATATATATATATATATATATATATATATATATATATATATATATATATATAAGTACAGTACAGGCCAAACGTTTGGACACACCTTCTCCTCATTTCAATGTGTTTTCTTTATTTTTATGACTATTTACATTGTAGATTGTCACTGAAGGCATCAAAACTATGAATAAACATGTGGAGTTATGTACTTAACAAAAAAAGTTGAAATAACTGAAAACATGTTTTGTATTCTAGTTTCTTCCAAATAGCCACCCTTTGCTCTGATTATTGCTTTGCACACTCTTGGCATTCTCTCGGTGAGCTTCACCTGAAATTATTTTCACTTTACAAATTCTTCAGGACAAGCTAAAATCATCAGCCCGGAGGTTGGGTCTTTGGCGCAGTTGGGTGTTCCAACAGGACAATGATCCCAAACACACGTCAAAAGTGGTAAAGGAATAGCTAAATCAGGCTAGAATGAAGGTTTTAGAATGGCCTTCCCAAAGTCCTGACGTGTGGACAACGCTGAAGAAACAAGTCCATGTCAGAAAACCAACAAATTTAGCTGAACTGCACCAATTTTGTCAAGAGGAGTGGTCAAAAATTCAACCAGAAACTTTTGGATGGCTACCAAAAGCACCTTATTGCAGTGAAACTTGCCAAGGGACACGTAAGCAAATATTAACATTGCTGTATGTATACTTTTGACCCAGCACATTTGCTCACATTTTCAGTAGACCCATAATAAATTCATAAAAGAACCAAAATTCATGAATGTTTTTGTGACCAACAAGTATGTGCTCCAATCACTCTATCACAAAAAAATAAGAAATGTCGAAATGATTGGAAACTCAAGACAGCCATGACATTATGTTCTTTACAAGTGTAAGTAAACGTTTGACCACGACTGTATATATAACAAGTTGTACGGCTAAGTTGTACGGGATCTCGGAGCAGCAGGGGGCCCCAGAGACGGGGCATGCAGGCCCACCGGTGTGTGGACATGCCCTGGTGCCCAGTCAACCCCTGTCCCAGCTATGGGTAAATAACCCCAGCTATGGGCGAATAGTGAAAACCGCCTCAACGGTGGACCAGGCGGAAGATGGCGGCAGCGGAATGCACCACAACGGCTGGGAAGGCGGATGAAGGCTGCAGCAAAGACGGGTCCCCAGTCGTCTTGGTCTCCATGCCACTGGACCCTGGCCCGCTCAATGCCAAGGACTGTGTGGTGGCTGACCGTGCACCAGTCTCCCCACATTAAAAGATTCCACGCACAGGCGTCCTCCTACGGAGGACAGTCATACTCGTTTCGAGTGACCGCCGACGACGACGATATAACAAATAGAGCTAAAACAATGTCCCTCCTGTCTGTTATATTCTTCCCCTTGTACAACCGTAACAGTGTGAATGCAAACAAAATGCACGCCTCGCTGCTGTCCAAACCAAAAAAAACTTGCCTTTTGTGTGTCGCTCTGTCGACAGTTTTTTATTAGGAGTGAACAAAAAACTCCCACTGACGGATGAGCATTTACCTTTTTTAAGGATTATAGTCTTGGCAGTGATGCAGCATTTTGTCGAGTCCATTATATTCATGAGGCAACTGACTGACTGCACTTACTCCCTAAAAAAAAGGTAAAATAAACCATGACGAATGACGCAGGCGGGCGAACATCCCCTTCGAAAAGGAAGCTACAGCAGGAGGCGCTAACGACGCCCTTTTGCAAGGATGGGAAAGGATGAGGATGCCAAGGTCAGCAGCGAGGATATGAAACACGGTGGCGAAGTGGAGAGACACACACACACACCACCCACATTATTAGCTCCCTTAAGACAACCTGCTGAGAACAGCTAAATTAACTCGCAGCTCCATTCTGCTATACACGCCTCCACGCCCACACAGTCACACATGCACTCCGGGCTCTATTTAAAACCAGCCTATAGCCAATTGCGCTGAAAAGTATGGCACTGCTGGCACGCGGGGCGGGGCCCAATCCGTTTGGATTAGCCAAACAAGTCGTAACGCCGACCCGGAGTGTAAGGTGCAAGGTGTTTAAGGTTGTGTGTCTTCATTAATTCATGCTGTTTGGGGCATAATGTGAGTTTATGATGTCGGCTGGCGTTCTCATTAAAAGGCCGACGCGCTTGCATGTTGTCACGTTTTATTACCAACAAACCCTCCTGTGAGAAGAGCGGCCATTTATTTCTCTGATTATTCAAAGGGTACCACCATTGTGCTGTTCTAGCACACGTCGACTGGTGCCAACATCAGAAACTAATCCAATTAGATCAAATACAAACGGAAGAAGCCTCGGAGTCAGTGTACTGGGTTCATTTTCACCTTGCATTAAAGCTCAACAATCGGTTACTCCTTATTGTCTCATATTCAATAAATAAAACCTGCAATCACACATACAGTATAATCAGTCCATCATTGGTGTGCATAACAAGTAGAACAACACTAACCACATGGGGTTTTTTTGGAAAATATTTTAAAAAATCAACATTAAAAGTGATTGGATGACAGTTATGTCACACGATCCACAAAGAGCAAATGTCGAAAACTAGAAAATCTTACAGCCCGCAGTTCTAATAAAACTGGTGCAAAGGTGACACTCACGTCCCAGTGCAGTTTATTTGTATATTTCTTAATCACAAATAGTACAGGTATTTTTTGGTACCGGTTCATGAGGACCGTGAAGATTCTGGACTAATGATGCTGCTATCAGGTATTTTTTGTTCCGGCTGACCGATGTAATTGTGACACGTTGTCACATTCAGTTCAGCTGACACTGCTCCGCATTAGAATCATTTTGGAATAATGACAAATAAGGAAGCAAAACGTGTCAAAAATTCCTCAAAGTCACACACGTTGTTTCAGTTTGAAGTGACCGCTCTCTACTCACGTGTCATGACCGCGTTTTATCAACCGTCCTCCCAGCGATTCATTATTCCATCCATCCATCCGTCTTTTACCACTTGTCCCTTTCGGGGTCGCGGGGGGTGCTGGAGCCTATCTCAGCTGCATTCGGGCGGAAGGTGGGGTACACCCTGGACAAGTCGCCACCTCATCACAGGGCCAACACAGATAGACAGACAAACATTCACACTCACATTCACACACTAGGACCAATTAAGTGTTGCCAATCAACCTATCCCCAGGTGCATGTCTTTGGAGGTGGGAGGAAGCCGGAGTACCGGGAGAACATACAAACTCCACACAGAAATATCCCGAGCCCAGGATCAAACCCAGGACCTTCGTGTTGTGAGGCACACGCACTAATCCCTGTACCACCATGCTGCCATTAATCCACATGCCAATATTAATCCACTTAAAAAAGTGAATAATTGAGGTGATAAAATAATCCATAAAGTTGCTTTGAAGCAAGATACTGTATATAAGGATGGTTTCGCCCTAATGTAGTGAGAAAATGCAAACGAGCAATACTAACTGTCAAAGCTAACAGTCATTGAAGTGTGAATTCCCCTCGTTGGCATTGAGGTATTGTGTGGCAGAACGATCGCTGTGGATCGACTACTACCAGTCCAAAATAGTCGGACTTCCCTACGTAAGCATTCCTTTCATTTGTAAACAAATGGCACAAATGGCATTCTGGTCACCTTCTGTGAAAACAGGGGCCTTCATGTCGGGGTTCACCGAAAATACCTGCTTTTTGACTCACACCACCCACTGGAAGACAAACTGGCCATTATCAGAACCCTACATCACAGAGCTGATAATGTTCCTACCTGCCCACATCCTACCAGCCCACAGGCCAAAGGAAGAGCATAGGCATTTGAGGGAAGACCTCAAAACCTGTTATAACCCCGGCTGGTCGTTTGTGAAAAGTGCAGAAATAACAAGAACCGAGTGGAGGAAAGGTGACAGATGCAAATATATTGTCATTCCATATGTATCAGGTCTATCTGAGTAACTCAGAATAATTTTTAACCAACACAACATCCCAGTACACTTCAAACCAGGCAACACTCTGAGACAGAGACTGGTGCATCCTAAAGACCGGACACCCCACACTCACAAAAACAATCTGGTGCATGCAATCCAGTGTAATCATGAAGGCACTGATTCATATATTGGGGAAACAAAACAACAACTAAGCCGACACATGGCACAGCATAGACGGGCAAACTCTTCAGGCCAAGACTGAGCTGTCTACCTGCACCTCAGGGACAAACAACACTCCTTTGAAAACAAAAACTTACAGATTCTGGACAGGGAGGGTGGATGTCAAGGTTGAAAAACTATCCCTGAACAGAAGTTGTCCCACATACAACACCGTCCTTTCATCCAGTCCTAAAACACTCTACAATTTAGTCTTTTTTGACCAGAATACCATTTGTGCCATTTGTTTACAACTGAATGCAATGCTTACGCGGGGAATTCCGCCTATTTTGGACTGGTAGTAGTCAATCCACAGCGATCGATCTGCCACACAATACCTAAATGCTAACAAGGGGAAATGCCACTTCAACGACTGTAGTTGGCTTTGACAGTTAGGATTGCACGTTTGCATTAAAACTGTTGTTTTTTCTCACGAAGGTAGTGCAAAACCATCCTCATAAGTCTATGAGCACGAACTGATGAAGCCTACTCGAATGGGAGGCGGATCGTCTTCTAAGACAAAGCAAACAGTCCAGTTGCATTTGATTGAATGCCCTGAGATCTCATTCGCTACTTTTTTCACCTCAAACAACACGACAGAGATTGGATAGTTTGGTGAGATCCTCCGATCGGCCCCACCCGAGACACACGGCCGGATGCCTTGCTACATGGCCGATGGGGGCTACGGTCTGAAGGGCCCGGGGGTGCGCGAGGGTGCGGGGTGCTGGTGTTCAATTTCCAAGGATTCAACTGCGTTTGATAGTCAAATTGCACTCCAAATAGAACCGACTAATCTAAGACACTCAATAAGGTCTATCCTATCCTAAGCACCACCCCATACATGCCTGACTTATTTCCTAATGGAGACAATTGTGAAAAAGCGCTATATAAATATAATTTCAATTCAGTAATTAATGAAAGATGCATATTTGTCCTATTAGCTTTTCATTGGCCAGAAGTCATATTAAAACTATGTCCTTCAATGTGAGAACCAAACACATTCAAGTTAAGCAACTAGTTTACACCAATAATGGCCCAAAAGTGTTTTTGTATTAGGTGAAGTGAAGTCCATGATAAAGTGTATATTCAATGAAGTTCCCTTGAGCCCTTAATGTGGCCTCTAAAATGGTCTAAAGAACCTTGAAACTTAATGGCTGCTGTTTATATAATGGACAAAATGCACACATTATCATCTAGCTGAACTTTGCATTTGGCTTCGAACAAAAGCCCTTCCCATTCAGTGCACTATATGTAACAGTTTGCAAACTTGAAACGGTGCTACTTTCTGTGAATTGCAGCTCCAGCATATGGAAGCCACTGAGGGGCCATCCTAAAAACTTGACTCTGCAGGGTTATCCAGCGTCTCGGCAAAATCCATACAGTGCATTAAAGTCTCATCCTTTAGAGGGCTTATAAAAGTTCAATGAGAGACAAAAACACTGGTCTTGTTTGGCTGTGTGCTGATCTAGTTATCAGCGCTAAATCATTCATGCCGATTCATATTAAAATGAGTCCTCCAAAATGAGGTTTCCAGTGTGGAGCACAGTGTGACGATGCATTCAGGGACTATAGTTTTGTATAAGTTACATTCAAATCACTTCTTATCCCCAAAAGTCACATGCACGAGTAGCGCAGTGAAAAATGGCCGTTTATGCATGTATTTTTTCCACTTCTTTCTGATTGCATTCATCATGCTGATTTCTCCAGAGGTCCCTGAAGGCGACTGGCAGCCTCAATAATTGACGGGCCTGAAAGGCTGCGCGAGCGAGCGCCTGCAGCCCTCACGGGACGCTCAAAGCACCGTCGGCTTTGGAAGCAGGCGAGCCTCCGTTCAAATGACAATTGTCTTCATCACGCCAAACATTTAGCGGCGAGACAATACGACACAGTTTGATGAGAATGTCGGAGCCTCGCAGGCGCAAACATCAAACGGCCTCGTCGTCTGGGCCTCGCACAATGCAGACGCGTGGATACACACTTTGTGCGACGCCACACACTTATTTCCACGTTGTTTACAGACCGCTTGACAGGGAGCAAGCAAATGCTAAAGCAATGAAACGCATCATCATGCACCTCCAGGCAGAAAAACCCTTGTTTCTTCAACAACAAAAAAAGGAATCCATGTTTTGTAGGTCCACCCTCAGGTCATTCAATACCAATTTAATGAGTATTGTTCACTGTCCTCAGTTGTCCCGTCTAAAGTATCCAGAGGTTTCTTTCCAGCAAGAACTCAAACATTTCAACCAACTTTAGAAAGACTGAAAGAACACATATCCTTGTTTTTTGTGAAAGTCTCAGTCACTATTACATTTGTCGTTTCATCAAGGTGGTAATGACCAATTATTAAAATGACCACCATTATGACCAAAATTATACGATTTATGTTTGCCTGTCAACTTCCTAGTTCATGGATGATGATGAACTGGCAGGTCCGGTGTTTCTGGGACGTCCTATCCGCACAACTATCCAGATCTTCCTTGGAGCTGGCACTATCCTCATACAAAGTTTTGTGGAAATCTGTTTAGACTTGTTTGCGTAACACACGTCTTACGGTTTACTGGTTTTACTTTGTCAACATGGCTTCTGTGAAAAAGGGGCCATGCATATTAATGAACAGATGTATTAGAAATAATTAGAATTTAAACTGGTATAGGTGATTAAATGTTGGTAGAAATTTGTAAGCTGTGGTTGTGGCCAAATCTCGAAAATTGCACATTCAAACCAAAATGGTCGACTTCCTGTACATTTTACAGATCAGGTTCTGCGTAGGTTTTTTGTGTGCCCCTGTCATGACAATAATGTGCACCGGATTGTGTGTACAGGACACCTAACATTATCAAAGTCTTTGTATTCTGACAGCATTGAATTGAGCACAACCGGATGGATCGACTGTTTAGATTGTCTTTAAAGACGTTTAATCTGTTCATGGTCACAAACTTAGATAGGAGAGATCCAGTGTGAGAGCTTGGTGGCGGATCCAAAGTATGGGTGAAACAAAAAAATGCGGAACCCATGAGAAATATTTATTAAATCCTACAAAGGTTACCACATTTATTTTTAAACTTCAGTCTGTGTACGATCATTCCTCAAAGTTTCAATTATCGTGGTCGCTTTGGATACAAGTCATGTTCTTTCTAAAATATCCTCCGAATGGGCTTCGTTGGAGGCAAACATATATACACTATATTGCCAAAAGTATTTGGTCACCCATCCAAATGATCAGAATCAGGTGTCCTAATCACTTGGCCCGGCCACAGGAGTATAAAATCAGGAACTTAGGCATGGAGACTGTTTCTACAAACATTTGTGAAAGAATGGGCCGCTCTCAGTGATTTCCAGCGTGGAACTGTCATAGGATGCCACCTATGCAAAAAATCCAGTCGTGAAATTTCTTCGCTCCTAAATATTCCAAAGTCAACTTTATTATAAGAAAATGGAAGAGTTTTGGAACAACAGCAACTCAGCCACAAAGTGGTAGGCCACGTAAACTGACAGAGAGGGGTCAGCGGATGCTGAAGCGCATAGTGCAAAGACTTTCTGCACAGTCAGTTGCTGCAGAGCTCCAAACTTCATGTGACCTTCCAATTAGCCCACGTACAGTACGCAGAGAGCTTCATGGAATGGGTTTCTATGGCCGAACAGCTGCATCTAAGCCATACATCACCATGTCCAATGCAAAGCGTCGGATGCAGTGGTGCAAAGCATGTCACAACTGGACTCTAGAGCAGTGGAAAAGCTTTCCCTGGAGTGATGAATCACACTTGTCCATCTGGCAATCTGAGGACCAGTCTGGGTTTGGAGGTTTCCAGGAGAACGGTACAGTTCGGACTGCATTGTGCAGAGTGTGGAATTTGGTGGAGAAGGAATTATAGAGTGGGGTTGTTTTTCAGGAGTTTCGCTTGGCCCCTTAGTTCCAGTGAAGGGACCTTTGAATGATCCAGGATACCAAAACATTTTGGACAATTCCATGCTCCCAATCTTGTGGGAACAGTTTGGAGCGGGCCCCTTCCTCTTCCAGCATGACTGTGCACCAGTGCACAAAGCAAGGCCCATAAAGACATGGATGACAGAGTCTGGTGTGGATGAACTTGACTGGCCTGCACAGAGTCCTGACCTGAACCCGATAGAACACCTTTGTAATGAATTACAACGGAGACTGACAGCCAGGCCTTCTCGACCAACATCAGTGTGTGACCTCACCAATACACTTTTGGAAGAATGGTCGAAAATTCCTATAAACAAACTCTGCAATCTTGTGGACAGCCTTCCCAGAAGAGTTGAAGCTGTAATAGCTGCAAAAGGTGGACCGAAATCATATTGAACCCTATGGGTTAGGAACTTCAAGTTCATATGTGAGTCAAGGCAGGTGGCCAAATACTTTTGGTAATATAGTGTACGTCGTGCAAAACTCTCAATTACTCAAACCAATTTCTCTTTGGGATTTTAGAATTGAGATTGTTACACATTATGAAACAGACGAAACAGGCCTCCATGCAAAACGTATGTTCTTTGGTTGACCCAACAAATGGTGGGGAACACTATTGTTCCAATAGTTCAGTCACAAAGTTGACTTGCATACTCTGAAAAATAAAATTAAAAACATTAAAATCACCAAATGTCATCAAAAATGCGTTGGTTCTGTTTTTTGGGTCAGTCTTATGTGTCCTCTACAGGAGGAGACATGACCGGCCCAAAAATAATTTGGGCTCTAGTTTGGTGCAAAATGACAGCCGTTACGAAACAAAGAAGACAGACCTCTGCCAGCACAACAATTCTTCAAGTCAAAACTCCGCTTTCTGCCTGCACATCAAAGAGAAACAGAACTCTTTTGAGGACAACATGTGCGACACCACTTATCCCCTTTATACAATTTTCTCCTTTCAATAATTTTTTTAAGAGATTCAATGATTAGCCTCGAACAAATAACCACATGACATAGGCACTTTTGGTTTCACGTGTCTCCTTGACCATTGATGCAACTATATTCAAGTTTGCTAGTTTGGAATAATTGTCATGTCTATTTTCTATGTACGTTCAGTTTTCTTCTATACATACAAGTTTTCCCTTATTCATACAAGGTGGAAGTAACGTTAAAAAGTTGCTCAAAGGAAAGACAAAATTGTCCTCCAGGACAGTGGTCCCCAACCTTTTTGTAACTGCGGACCGGTCAACGCTTGAAAATTTGTCCCACGGACCGGGGGGGACTTTTATTTTATTTATATATTTTTTAGTCATAAAAAAATACAATCACGTGTATCCCTGCTGACTGTATTGATCTATACTGATATATAATGTAGGTACCAGAAATATTAATAACAGAAAGAAACAACCCTTTTGTGCGAATGAGTCTGAGTGAGTGTAAATGGGGGAGAGAGGTTTTTTGGGTTGGTGCACTAATTGTAAGTATATCTTGTGTTTTTTATGTTGATTTAATTTAAAAAAAAAGAAGTTTTTCTTACATTTTAATTTCTTGTGCGGCCCGGTACCAATCGATCCACGGACCGGTACCGGACCGATGCCCGGTGGTTGGGGACCACTGCTCCAGGACAATCCAAACAGTCCACAGTGTTGGCGTTAACGCACTTTCTGTGTCTTTTTACGCGTTAAAATAAAAAAGGACGCAGATTTTTTATTTTTTTATTTTACACCGCCCGGTTTGCTCGTATTTTTTATTTTATCGATTATCGCTTTCCGCCAGTGTTTTGTTTTGTTTATATTGACCGGCTCAAATTTCTGTCCCTGTTTATTGCGTTTTACTGGTCGTAAATTTTGATTCGCCGAAAGTTTTATCAATGACAAATACTGCCTCATTTTGCACTGGGCCAACTTTACCACCAGGGACTGTCAAAAGAAATACTTCATGGTAAACACTAATGTGAGTGTAAAGTCAACCTTTTAAACTTCATCCTGTGCCATGTCTCAAGTAAATGACTTGTTTTAGTCTTAGTGAGTCCATGGAAAAATCACTTTTATCTCCCTCTGAAGCGACAATGTTTGAGGATGGAGACAGGCTAGCTGTTAGCTTCAAGCTAGCCAGCACCCGACCAGACTCCTGCACCCCGAAAACATAATTTGCAGGTGAACAAACGGGGCAAGTATGTGACTTTTGAAGTGTTAATGTGCGAGGAGTGTTCAAAAGGAGTCTCTTGGAGAAGTGGCTGACAAGTTAGCAAGTGTCGCTCGCATCGCTGACATCATCACCGTCGTTGTTTACTGAAGCAGAGATGCTGACTGTGAAAAAAAAAAAAAATACATAAATAAAAAGCTATCGATAGACTTATCAAATTATATTTTTCATCATCTGTAGCAGGGGTGTCAAAAGTGTGGCTCGGAGGCCATTTGTGGCCCACAGCTAATGTAATATAGGCCCACGGCACATTCTAAACATACTATTCAAATAAACAAAAACATAACAAAAGTGGAATAAAAAAAAGCTTACCGGTCAAATATAATTTAGAAAAAGTTGCAATGTTGACTAATAAAACAAAGCTGTTGTTTTTCTTTAAAAAGATTATTGCTCAAAACATAATATGGAATCAAAATCAATGTATTTATGAATTATTCACCTATCTAAGGCTCCGATTACTTCACATCAAATATTTCTCTTTGAAAAATATGTGTGGAAGATTTTGCAGATTTTGTGTGTTTGCCATAAAAAAACAGTTTTATTTGACAAAAAGGGCAGAAAACAAACACACAAAAAAACAACATAAAAAAAACCTTAGAATTAAAGGATTGATCTGAAGTTCATGTAGACTCTAGATGTTTAAATAAATTATGTATGTATGCCCTGGCAGACCAATGTCATCATTTCATGACCCAAGCAAAAAACTTTTTACACTTTTATACTGTAATAAATACACCTACAACCTATTAAATACAAATATAGAAAATAAAAAACTACCGGCAGTGTTAAAGTTTAGATTCATAAAAGAAAGAACAAAGTGACTGAATGTTTATAACTCACATGTTTATAACATTTGTTTTCTTTTGTATTATTTTTTTTCAATGAATGATGTAACTTTTATGACAACATTTTTCCAAAACACAATATAGAATGAGATATAACAGGATAATGCATACATGTATCATTTGTTTTCAAAACGCTTACAAAAAAGTGGGACCCCAACAATTTGCTGTGGGACCCCGTTTGGAAAATTTGTAGCGCCAACGCTGAGTCCAGCTGTTTGACCATAAAAAGTAAAATAATAAGTTTATCTCAGCTGATATGTCATAATAGAACTAAGAACTTAATGCATTTCCGATGATATTCAACTTAAAATGGACGAGTTATGGTGCAATCAGAGGTAATTTTGGGGGACAATTCCATTCCAAACAATTAAATGAGTTTATTTCACTAATCAGCAATGACTATCTCATACAGTCATGCAAACATTGATATGCCGGAAAATGCTGACTTTGCTCCAACATGGCGACAAACCCTGATTGCAATAACAGTCCTTCAATACCATATCTGGAGTCTTGTAAACACTGTCACATTTCCCACTGGGAGCTTTGCAGCTTGTACTTTTTCGGCAAGTTAAAAAGAGAGACAATATGTAGGCCACACTCCAAAGTACAAAGAGTGAACATAGGATTAAAGTGAGGTTTATTCTATTCACAGCATAGAGAAGCGAGATGGTTCTGCAGAGACTGGAAACCTAGTTGGTAGAAGACAGCCAATATATCAAGGGAATGGTGGTGGAATTTCCAGTCGGGTGCACCCGACCAGGTGGTCTGGGGACCCATCTTAAGAAGCAACCGAGTGGAACGGTGAAGGGGAATGGAGTGAAACGTGCTCAGCTTTTACTGTCGTACAACGTCACACCTGTGTGCCTACACCAGTAAACACAAGCACCATGCATATTAGTTTTAGTAGCAAAGACTGTTTTGGACACGGCACTTAATCAATGGTTTGCCGTAAAACATGTATTCTCACAATTTGTCTTGAACACTGCTGACAATTTCATTATTTATATTTGATTTATTTTATTACCATTCATTTTGCTGCCCGATTTAACTAATGTACAATTATCATTTGGGGTGCGCCAATGGATCAGCTTCAAACAATTTTTTTATGAAAAGTACTTCATCGACCATCGATAATTAAAACCTTTCAATGCTGATCACAAAATGGTTAGATTGTCCGCCCTGAGATTGGTAGGTTGTGAGTTCAAACCCTGGCCGAGTCATACCAAAGACTATAAAAATGGGACCCATTACCTCCCTGCTTGACACTCAGCATAAAGGTTAGAATTGGGGGTTAAATCACCAAAAATGATTCCCTGGCGCGGCCACCGCTGCTGCTCACTACTCCCCTCACCTCCCAGGTGGTGATCAAGGATGATGGGTCAAATGCAGAGAATACTTTTGCCACACCTTGTGTGTGTGTGACAATCATTGGTACTTTAACTTAAAAGTCAATCTTTGATTGATGTTTGGTCCCCCGGCTGACAGGCGGCTAGCAACTAACTGTGTATCTCCATACATTATTACACATCAATACACCATTATCAAGTATTTCAATCACAGGAGGACTAGAGGACTAGTAACAGCAAGCAAGAGAAGACAAAGGTGTACTAATCGCTAAGCAAGGCACGGAACTAGCGTGAAACAGTCTAGAGCATGGGTGTCAAACTCTGGCCCGCGGGCCAAATTTGGCCCGCCGTGCAATTTCACTTGGCCCTTAAGGCGATATCAAATTAACACTAAAGCTGGCCCTCCGATCCTCCCGGGAGTCTTCTAAACGCCAGCCAGCCAGCCAGCCAGCCAGCCAGCCAGCCAGCCAGCCAGCCAGCCAGTCAGCCATCCAGTCAGCCAGCCAGCCAGCCAAACGAGTGCTGGCCCAGTCACATAACATGTGCGGCTTCTGCACGCACACACATTAGAATGCAATGCATACTTCATCAACAGCGATACAGGATACACTGAGGGTGGCCGAATAAAAAACTTTAACACTGTTAGAAATATACGCCACATTGTGAATCCACACCAAACCAGAACCCTTTGCAGCACTAACTCTTCCGGGACGCTACAAGGTGTGTGTGTGGGGGGGAGGTTTGGTGGTAGCGGGGGTGTATTTTGTAGCGTCCCGGAAGAGTTAGTGCTGCAAAGGATTCTGGGTATTTGTTCTGTTGTGTTTATGTTGTGTTACGGTGCGGATGTTCTCACGAAATGTGTTTGTCATTCTTGTTTTGTGTGGATTCACAGTGTGGCGTATATTTCTAACAGTGTTAAAGTTTTTTTATACTGGCACCCTCAGTGTAACCTGTATCGCTGTTGATGAAGTATGCATTGCATTCGCTCGTGTGTGCGTACAGAAGCCGCACATATCTTGTGACTGAGTCTGAACGATGTTAGAATGGATGAAAAGCGGACGTGACGATAGCTCGTAGAGTACGTTAAAGGTTCATATGTTTAACCTTGGCCCGCGGCTTTGTTCAGTTTTAAATTTTGGCCCACTCTGTATTTGAGTTTGACACCCCTGGTCTAGAAAGAAGGTAATCTAACAAAAATTGTTTATTTATCCGCTAGGCGTACATGTAAAGGAAAGGTGGATTAATCCATATATTGGTAAAGTTGATAGCAAGAGTCGTCTCAGTATTTGATTAATAGTGATTAGTAGATACTGATTTATACCGATTCGGATTCTTTGGGGAGATGATTAAATTTAGGAGAGATTTTCGACTCAAATCAATCCTCACTTAAACACGCTTCCTAATGTATTATTTGGTAATAGTATTATAATAAAACCTTTGGAAAAAATCCAAAAAAATTTAAAGTTACAGGTTAGAAAACCTCCTTTAGGATGCTGACGTATGACATTAATGCGCAGCGACCAAACATGGAAATATGTTATTTTTAAAATGTGTTCTCAAAATGTGTTCTTAAAATGTATTCTTAATACATATTATATATATATACACATATATACAGTATATATATCAACAATCAAACAATCTACCAAATCAAAAGCGCTGCTTAAAACAAAATACATTAGCATTCAAATTGTGCTTCTTACTTTATTTCGATTTTAAATTGATTCATAATTTTCCAAAAAATATTTAAAAAAACATATATACAGTCTATGTATATTATTATTATTATTATGTATTTTAAAAATACATTTTAAAAATAACTATATACAGTCATGATCAAAAGTAAAGAACTTTGTAAAGAACATAATGTCATGGTTGTCTTGAGTTTCCAATCATTTCAATTTTTTTTATTTTTTTTGTGATAGAGTGATTGGAGCACATACTTGTTGGTCACAAAAAACATTCATGAAGTTTGCTTCTTTTATGAATTTATTATGGGTCTACTGAAAATGTGAGCAAATGTGCTGGGTCAAAAGTATACATACAGCAATGTTAATATTTGCTTACATGTCCCTTGGCAAGTTTCACTGCAATAAGGCGCTTTTGGTAGCCATCCACAAGCTTCTGCTTGAATTGTTGACCACTCCTCTTGACAAAATTAGTGCAGTTCAGCTAAATGTGTTGGTTTTCTGACATGGACTTGTTTCTTCAGCATTGTCCACACGTTTAAGTCAGGACTTTGGGAAGGCCATTGTAAAACCATTATTCTAGTCTGATTTAGCCATTCCTTTACCACTGTTGACATGTGTTAGGGGTCATTGTCCTGTTGGAACACCCAACTGCGCCCAAGGCCCAACCTCCGGGCTGATGTTTTTAAGTTGTCCTGAAGAATTTGGAGGCAATCCTCCTTTTCATTGTCCTATTTACTCTCTGTAAAGCACCAGTTCCATTGGCAGCAAAACAGGCCCAGAACATAATACTACCACCATGTTTGACGGTGGGTTTGGTGTTCCTGGGATTAAAGGCCTCACCTTTTCTCCTCCAAGCATATTGCTGGGTATTTTGGCCAAACAGCTCATTTTTTTTGTTTCATCTGACATCACATGGACAAAGATAAGACTTTCTGGAGGGAGGTTCTGTGGTCAGATCAAACCACTAGCATAAAATCCTGATCGAAACAATCCTAATGTATTGTATGTTTTTATTTTTTTGTATTAACAATGCAGGCATGCTAAAATTTCCTTCAGTTTAATACATTTTTGCTTGTATTTATTTTCATTGGATGGGTTGTTTTTCCCATACCAACCCAGAACACAACTAACTTTAAGCAATAATATAGTGTATATTCCAGGGCATAATGAATATTTTGTTGTGATTCTCCATATTTAAATTAATTTTCAGTCAAAACAAAAATGTAATACATCTTGAAGTCCATTCAACACTTAAAAAGAAAACATGTTTTGGCATTATTTAATTATTTCTCTTAATGTTTATAATGCTCGTCCAAATCAAGTATACATCATTATCGGACATAGTAAGAGGAAAAACTGTCGTAAAAACAGCTATCTCTGTTTAATGGATCACGTTCACAGCACAACAAAGGACACTTTAATGTGTTGTAAAGAATAATTTACCGAGTAGTTCCAGCGACTCACATGTCATAACTGAAAAAAAAAATTGACTGTTTGCTTTCTGCCTCAGCAGTCGGCACCACAATCACATCCTGATTGAGGTGCTAGCAAATGGAGCGAGAAATAAAGAAAGTGGAATATTTGCTTAGAAGAGCCTCTCCGGTGGACGGCGGTGCGATAGAAAATCATTGCGCTTATATATTAACCGAGTTAATGTCTGCACGGAGGCTGCATTGAAATGCTAATACAGCGACGTCGCAATAATAACGCGTGGCAGATCAACACCGCCATCCGAGCGCATAGTCTAATGAGAACGTCGTGCGGCTGCAAAACACAGTAAATGACTGCTTTCTGTCCAGCTTTTTCTCTTTAATGAGATTTGGTGAAACTTTAGCGCAAATGGCTTGTAAAAACAATAAATATAAAACTGAAAGTAAGTTGACTGATATAAAAAAACAAAAACAACAACAATTGTGACATTTAAAGCAGCGCAGCACTTAATTTGACACCGTGAAGCAATTACAGATATCTGTACATGTTTAATTAATCTTTAGACCTCTCGGGGACTCTGGTCTAATCGGTCTTGTGTTACTTCAGTGTTGCTACTTTGCATGACAAAGGCCAATTAATGTTAATATTTAGAGCAAACAATAATTCATTTTCCTTGTGTGCAGAACGTGTGCATAAACCGTAATATACTGTAGATAAAGCTGTGGGAAATACATGGCTTCGCTACAACGACATGGCAGATATAGTTGTTACTGAGGGTGTAACGGTGCACCATACGGTAACTTCGTTAAGGTCACAGTTCATTATGGGTACAGTAAGGGGACAAAACTAGTGATGGGTAGCGTTCACATCTGAATCGATACCTGTACCCGGCGGCACCAATTGTCTGTACTTTTGTGTGGTAATGATTGTTTTCGATAATAAAATCTCATTTTTCAATTCAACATTTAAAAAGGAGCTGATTATGATAACTGCCGCTGTGTTGTTATATCTTGTTTCAATATCACATGGCTGAGTCTCATTTGCAGGTATGACACTACGAAAGCTGCAATTGCAAGTCCAAGGCGTTAGATGGCAGTAGTGTATAGTTTATGGCGTGTTGGTCAGCTCAGTTTTTGCCGTCTGTTGCGCCCTACAAAGTGTTAATACTGTAAGTATTGTGCTTTTTAAGCAGAAGCTTTTCCGATTCAGATTCAGACTGGTTTATTTGAACATATATAACAGTTTACGTGAATTAGTGATGGATACCGTTCACATCTGAATCGATACCTGTACTCGGCGGAAACGATTTTCGGTACTTTTGTTTGTGGTAATGATTTTCGATAATAAAATCTAAAAATATTTGTTTTTATTTCAACATTTAAAAAGGAGCTGATTATGATAACTGCCGTCCGGTTGTTATATCTTGTTTCAATATCACATTGCTGAGTCTCATTTGCAGGTATGACACTACGAAAGTTGCAATTGCAAGTCCAAGGCGTTAGATGGCAGTAGTGTATAGTTTATGGCGTGTTGGTCAGCTCAGTCTTTGCCGTCTGTTGCGCCCTACAAAGTGTTAATACTGTAAGTAGTGTACTTTTTACGCAGAAGCTGTTCCGATTCAGATTCAGACTGGTTTATTTGAACATACACTACCGTTCAAAAGTTTGGGGTCACCCAAACAATTTTGTGGAATAGCCTTCATTACTAAGAACAAGAATAGACTGTCGCGTTTCAGATGAAAGTTCTTTTTCTGGCCATTCTGAGCGTTTAATTGACCCCACAAATGTGATGCTCCAGAAACTCAATCTGCTCAAAGGAAGGTCAGTTTTGTAGCTTCTGTAACAAGCTAAACTGTTTTCAGATGTGTGAACATGATTGCACAAGGGTTTTCTAATCATCAATTAGCCTTCTGAGCCAATGAGCAAACACATTGTACCATTAGAACACTGGAGTGATAGTTGCTGAAAATGGGCCTCTATACACCTATGTAGATATTGCACCAAAAACCAGACATTTGCACCTAGAATAGTCATTTACCACATTAGCAATGTATAGAGTCTTTAAAGTTAAGACTAGTTTAAAGTTATCTTCTTTGAAAAATAAGGACATTTTAATGTGACCCCCAAACTTTTGAACAGTAGTGTATATAACAGTTTTTGTGAATTAGTGATGGATACTGTTCACATCTGAATCGATACCTGTACTCGGCGGAACCGATTTTTGGTACTTTTGTGTGTGGTAATGATTTTCGATAATAAAATGTAAAAATATATTTGTTTTTATTTCAACATTTAAAAAGGAGCTGGTTATGATAACTGCCATCCAGTTGTTATATCTTGTTTCAATATCAAATTGCTGAGTCTCATTTGCAGGTATGACACTACGAAAGTTGCAATTGCAAGTCCAAGGTGTTAGATGGCAGTAGTGTATAGTTTATGGTCAGGTCAGTCTTCGCGGTCTGTTGCGCCCTACAAAGTGTTACTACTGTAAGTAGTGTACTTATTACGCATAAGCTGTTCCGATTCAGACTGGTTATATTGAACATGTATACAATGTCAAAATGATGTATCAAATGTTTACATTTTCTTTACAACATGTCTAAACAGGAGTAGGATGAAGCAACGCTTATTTAATCCTGCTCCTTTTCCACTTCATATTAATTACTTACACATATATTCATTCACACATTTCAAACATTTCACACATTTGTAATCTTGTAGTTTTCATTAAAATGACCACGTAAAATCGCTAATCAGCATTAATAGCATGTCAATAGCAAAGCCAATGTATGTTAGCATCAAGCTAATGTTTTTTTTTTTTTTTAAAGTAGAGACTTAATTAACTTATGTTGGAGTATTTTTTAAGTCAATTTATTTGTTGGCATTGAAAATTTCAACATTACGTAAAGGTAGTTCGGCTTAGTGCTGTTGGAGTGATCGCTAAGCAACCGGGCGTGACATCACGCCCAACCCAGGTACTGAAACATGGCACCGTTGGATTTTACAACAATCGGTGCCTGGTAGGACCGGCGGGATTCGGTCGGTGCCAGAAAAAATAAATAAACAAGTTGTCCCGCATACTGTAAAATTTTTAATTAAAAACACCCAAACTGTGCTCGACCGATCAACTTTGGACAGCACAGCCCACCACTCTAAAGTTACATCTCCCTACCTAGGATTTAAATTACTTCCTTTGGAACTTTATTTACCCTGGTAATTTTTCGGTGGAAACGCATGGAGGTATTTCAGATATACCATGGTCAATGGGATAGTTCCAGTAAAAGTTCCAGCGGTGGACAAAGGGCCTTGTATTCCTACACTTCTTGGGACATCAACAAGGAAAAGTACCGTCCATATGAGGACCGGTGAACAAGTTAGAATATAAATCATGGTCCCAATACGGAAAACCATTGCATCTAATAGATAATGTCTCATTTGCACCCCTGGTGGTGAAATCTATCAAAATTAGGGTGGTCCCAAAGAGGAGGGATTTTTCAAATTGTCTGTATGTCAGTTTTAAAATTGCTCCACCTCTGCTCAACATATGAAATAACAAGTGAGTGTAAAAATTGTAAGTGCTCCCCCTCAGGCCAACATATGTAATAACATGTGTGTGTAAGAAATTTAGCTGAACTGCACCAATTTTGTCAAGAGGAGTGGTCAAAAATTCAAGCAGAAGCTTGTGGATGGCTACCAAAAGCGCCTTATTGCAGTGAAACTTGCCAAGGGACATGTAAGCAAATATTAACATTGCTGTATGTATACTTTTGACCCAGCAGATTTTGGTCACATAATACATTCATAAAAGAACCAAACTTCATGAATGTTTTTTTTTTTTTGTGACCAACAAGTATGTGCTCCAATCACTATCACAAAAACATAAGAGTTGTAGAAATTATTGGAAACTCGAGACAGCCACGACATTATGTTCTTTAAAAGTGTATGTAAACTTTTGATCGCAACTGTATTACCTGGTTTTAGGCTAAGCAATTGTATTTATTTTTTTCAAACTTTTTGTAGAACGTGTGTTTTAGTCCATTACTCAATTAATAGAACAAACAAAATAATAGATTACTTGATTACTAAAATAATTGATAGCTGCAGCCCTAATTAAGTATGTTAAATAGAGTAAGTTACACTTCCTGTCCCTCACTTAATGTCTACCGTGTGGGAACGCGGTGTGATTCTGTACCGTACCGACTGGGCGAAACCAAATACTCCAATTGATGATACTTTGGAAAATACTTGTTGTAGCAAAAATATATGTGTTTATTACTCCAGCACAACAACATCAGGTACAGACTCGACTGAAGTGTTCCTAGAGTTCTCTCATCTTCTACTACTTTACCAGCATTAGGGTTCGCCAAAGTAGATCATCTCGCTGCGTCCTTTGCAAACTCTTCAGTCCTGTCCAACCACATCTCCTCTTTGGTCTACCCCTTCTTCTTTTCCCCAAATAAATCCCTATCCCTCCTTAGCGCTAGGCTAAACCAATTCAGTCTGACCTATTTGGCCTTGTCTCGCAGACGTTTTATCACTGGCTGTCTCTCTGATCTGCTCGTTTTTAATCCTGTTAGTCCTCGTCACTCCCACCGAAGATCCAAGCATTTTGGTCTCTACCACTTGCAGATCTGACGATCCTGTCTGTTGGTCAGAGCTGTCGTCGTGGGACAACACACCCGAGCTTGTCTAATATCCATTTGTAAATCTTTCTATTCCCTTTTCTCACCAAGGACTCCTGACACAGTTCTACAAACTGCCTGCAGTCACTTCTTCAACTCGTTTCCACACTCTACCTTGCTCTGGTCCAGTACTTAAATCCATCCTCCTACTTCACTTCTACTCCTTGCATCCTCAGGGTCCCTTTCATTGACACACTGTTCTGTTACAACTAAGGATGAGTAACGAATAAGCACAGACCGAATTCCGTCAAAAGAATCTGGGCATTGATTCACACTAGTGTTGTCCCGATACCAATATTTTGGTAACGGTACCAAAATTATTTCGATAGACAAAAAATTGCATTATTGGCTTTATTTTAACAAAACATCTTACGGTACATTAAACATATGTTTCTTATTGCAAGTGTGTCCTTAAATAAAATAGTGAACATACAAGACAACTTGTCTTTTATTAGTAAGTAAGCAAACAAACGCTCCTAATTTAGTCTGCTGACGTATGCAGTAACATATTGTGTCATTTATCATTCTATTATTCTGGCAACATTATTAAAGACAGGTGGTAGAAAATGATCTCATAATTTACTTGTTCATTTACTGTTAATATATGCTTACTTTCTCTTTTAACATGTTCTATCTACACTTCTGTTCAAATGTATTATTCAATTATTCTTCTGTTGTTTGGATGCTTTACATTAGTTTTGGATGATACCACAAATTTGGGTATCAATCCGATACCAAGTCGTTACAGGATCATACATTGGTCATATTCAAAGTCCTCATGTGTCCAGGGACATATTTCCTGAGTTTATAAACATAATATACATTAAAAAAAACAAAAGAAGAAGTTTTGATGCCAAAAAATATTGACGGACTCATAGTAGTATCGAATAGATACTACTACTGTACTTGGTATCATCACAGTGGATGTAGGTGTAGATCCACAAATGGCGTTTGTTTACATTTTGACGCCCCTGAGCTACGGTGTGTAGTGAAGCATGTTTAGATATTCCTCGTCCTGCAGGGATGATACTTGTAAGAAACATACTTTATTTGTCGCCATGGAGACAAGGATTAGGGATTTAGAAGTAGCTACAACACTGCCGACTGGGGCTGGACTTTAGCCGCTAGCTGGCTAGCCATGTTTCAAAGCACCTCTTTCTGAGGGTGTTTCAGTGTTATAACTTCACCTTTATCGTCAGTCTTTAAGCCAGAATGCGTCCGTTCGTTCTCCCTTTTCTGTCTACACACTGTGTCTGTGTGTAAATACTCTGTGATTGTGCGCTGCCGAACATGCTCGTCTGCTCGTAAACCAGCAATGACACGACATAACGACGGGGGATGGTGGACTGGTATTTTTCAGAGGCGGTATAGTACCGAATATGATTCATAAGTATCGAGGTACTATACTAATACCGTTATACCGTACAACCCTAATTCACACAAAAGCAAACAACGCCATATTCTGATACCTTTGTTGCAAATGACATAACGCCTGGTTTCAGACTGTCGGCTCAAAGACTTGAGAGGAAACAATCACTCAAGCACCCTTCAGTCGGACTGGCTCTAGGTATTGTTGCAATTTTCCTAGCTAACAAAGTAAACACTCGAAAGTACAGTAGGGCTCCACTTTAAAAAAAAAAATGCGCGAGCACAGAGCTAATTTACATTACATGTGCCATAGACATGCTACTGATTAGCATTAGAGATTTTACATGGCAATTTCAACACCTCCAAATTTGGTATTGAAAACTAAAACTACGATGCATGTTACAATTAAACAGCTGGTGTGTACTGAGTACAATACTTAAGTACAAACACTTTGTAGGACTCAACAAAATCCTAGATTAGGCTTAATGGTAAAGACTACGCAGTGGGGGCCGTACTCTGGCTCCCGCACATACTGGGAGTCAAATATATTGTACATACAAATACACATATATACTCACATTCACACAACATTCATAATATACAGTACATACGCGCAAACATAGGTACCTACGCTCCCACATACATACACAAATACAGTACATACCTACACAGCCAAAGTTCGTACATCCACACGCAGATTCACTGTATAAACACACATACATGTACATATACTGTACATTCACTCTACAAACATACATATACACATACTATACATATACATTCACTGTACAAACATACATATACACATACTGTACATATAAATTCACTGTACAAACATACATATACACATACTGTACATATACATTCACTGTACAAACATACATATACACATATTGTACATACAGTATACATTCCACTGTAAAAACATACTTATACACATACTGTACATATGCAAGCACATATACATACATACACTCATGCATATAATCACGTTTCAGCAAACATATATTAACGTAGTTGCCCTAGGGGAAACAGGGGAACACATGGCACACTGACAAAGCTAGACCTATTGCTACTATAACAATCTACAAGGTTAAAACAGTTCGCTTCTCCTTCTCCTCCATTTACTGCTTTCTTTTGTAATTCAAATTATCATTACATATATGTAGTGTTGCATTTGAAACAATTGTTTATAATAGAGATCAATTATAGTTATTATGTATTATCAATAGTGCTATTTATATTGGGATTTGTATTGCTCCATTTGTAGTCTAATTATGCCCATTGTCATTTCTGTATTATTAATATGCACTTCACTAACTGCTTATTTGCTATCACTTTTACCATCATATTTGTACATATCCTATTCGCTGATGCTGTTCTGTTGTTGTTGTCTCTGTCTTATCCCCCTCTTGTCTTCCTTTTTTTTTTCTCTTTATATCCCCTCCTGCACCAATTGATAACATAAATACAGTTAATAAAGTCAAATACAAATAAGGCAACAAGAGAAGTATCCCACACTTCTCTTTTGTAAAGTAAAATTATACAGTGGGCATCTACATCAACAATATGATTTGCCTGAGTAGCTGGACAGGACAAAAAAATAAAAAATTAAAAATTAAAAAAAAAGACTACGCATTGATTAGACAAAGGAGCAAAGTCTATACTGTATGCTACTGCTAACTTGGAATTGCAACTGCATGTAAAGTCTGCTCTATAGAACTTGCAAATGAGACTCAGAATTGTAAGACAAAATATATAGCAAACTGAACAGCGTGGTTATCATGAGCTCACTGTTAATGTTAAATAAATAAATATTTTAAAAAAAATGTAAATATATTTTTAAATCTCTTATGTATTTTTTATTTTATTTCAATTGTTTTATTTTTAAACAAATTAACATTTTATAACATGAGCACACACGGAAGTACCAACAATTGGTACCTTTGAGTACTGGTATCAATTCCCGGGTAACGGGAATTGCTACAGCATCGATTCAAATGTAAACGGTACCCATTCGTAGTTACAACTGACCTTAGTTTCCTCCCCAGCTTGTTATACATATGTGTAATACATAAATATACGTATGCATAACCATGTTAAAGGATGTTTAAGCATGCCTGCAGGTAAGATGTGCTCCTCCGCATTCTCAATATTAAAGGCTCCTCATAGCATTAATGAGAAAATGCACAAGACACCAGTTAGCATTTCCACAACTGGTAATTGAGCTTCTTAGTGGCAGAAGGCGCTGCAGAGGCCACCTGCGACGTCCACGAATGCCGCTTAAAGCTGCGTGCATGATGTGGTAGCGTCTCTGGGAGGCCTTGACAGATGTGAAGGTGGCAACAGTGGGATCTGCGAGCTAATGGATGTTCCCTGTTGAGAAGCTGATGAGAAAGCAACACCCCGGGCCTTTGTCGGGAATGTCTTCACCGCCAGCAGATCTTATTTTATCAGCCCATTAAACGGCCGTTATCAGTCCTAACGGGGAGCACACGCAGAGGGTTGAAATGTTGTAGGTCCTAGGTCACATTCTGCCCGCTATGGCTACGAGGAAGCCTCCACCCTTCTTATACAGTACAACCACGGTGCCTATAAACGGAGACACACCTCAAATGAATTTTTATACCACTCGAGCCAAAATACAACCGTTGTCCAATAAAAACAGGTTTCTTATATTGCCTCTGCCTAGAGGGCGTGGGCATTCCAACGAGCTGCCATCAACCATGTATGCTACGCACCACTAAGGTATGCAACAAAAAAGCTTATGTAACATGGAAAATATTTAACTCAGTTTTTACAAGAATGTAGCAGGTTCTCTGTTGACTCTCGATAATCCTGACCAATTTTCTCTCAGCAGAAGGTGATAACTTACGTTTTCTTCCTGATCGTGGCAGTGACAAAACTGTGCCATGCACTTTATACTTTTGAAAAATTGTCTGCACAGTTGCTCATGGGACCTTAAGCTGCGTTGACATGGCTCCAAGTGACTTTCCTGACTTCAAGTCAATGATTAGTTTTTTTCAGATCTGTGCTGAGTTCCTTTTACTTTCCCAATGTCGCGTTTGTAACGGAGTCTGACTGCATCACATGAACCCTATTTAAATGGGCTCAGAGAAGTCAACAGGTGTCGTCAATCATAATCACTCACATGAATTTAAGAGACCATGCCATGAAGCTAACTTGATTTGATTGTAACTTTTCTACATCGCCAAAATTGATAATGTATGTTGCTGTATGTATACTTTTGACCAAGCAGATTTGGTCACATTTTCAGTAGACACATAATAAATTCATAAAAGAACCAAACTTCATGAATGTTTTTTGTGACAAACAAGTATGTGCTCCAATCACTCTATCACAAAAAAATAAGAGTTGTAGAAATGATTGTAAACTCAAGACAGCCATGACATTATGTTCTTTACAAGTGTATGTAAACTTTTGACCAAGACTATATATATATATATATATATATATATATATATATATATATATATATATATATATATATATATATATATATATATATATATATATATATTATTTTTCTTTAAATCTGTTTTGTCCAGCTGCTCAGGCAAATTATAATGTTGATGTGGATGCCCGTATTTGCTGCATATAATTACTTTACAACAGAGATACTTCTCTTGTTGCCTTTTTTGTATTTGCCTTTATTAAATAATTGGATACATTCACTGTTTGGCAAAGCTGAACCGAAGTAGAAGGGGATAGAAATGGAGGAGGAACAAAACTATATATATATATATATATATATATATATATATATATATATATATATATATATATATATATATATATATATATATATATATATATATATACACTTACATACATACAAACAGATCGGCCAAATAATTTGGAGTTGATTAATTGTGTTGTCCTAAACCACTATAGGTAGGATATACGAGTTAACGTTTTTCTATTTATTTATTTATTTTTTTGGTTCAAAAAGGTGGCAACTTGAGCCAGTGAATCAAAAGTAGTAATTTGGACTAATAGCATTATTGCATATAAGTTCGCTGGATCGGTTCGCAGCTGAGTGTGAAGCGACTGGGATGAGAATCAGCACCTCCAAGTCAGAGTCCATGGTTCTCGCCCGGAAAAGGGTGGAGTGCCATCTCCGGGTTGCGGAGGAGAACCTGCCCCAAGTGGAGGAGTTCAAGTATCTTGGAGTCTTGTTCACGAGTGGGGGAAGAGTGGATCGTGAGATCGACAGGCGGATCGGTGCGGCGTCTTCAGTAATGAGGACGCTGTATCGATCCGTTGTGGTGAAGAAGGAGCTGAGCCGGAAGGCAAAGCTCTCAATTAACCGGTCGATCTACATTCCCATCCTCACCTATGGTCATGAGCTTTGGGTTATGACCGAAAGGACAAGATCAAGGGTACTAGCGGCCGAAATGAGTTTCCTCCGCCGGGTGGCGGGCTCTCCCTTAGAGATAGGGTGAGAAGCTCTGTCATCCGGGGGGAGCTCAAAGTAAAGCCGCTGCTCCTCCACATGGAGAGGAGCCAGTTGAGGTGGTTCGGGCATCTGGTCAGGATGCCACCCAAACGCCTCCCTAGGGAGGTGTTTAGGGCACGTCCGACCGGTAGGAGGCCACGGGGAAGACCCAGGACACGTTGGGAAGACTATGTCTCCCGGCTGGCCTGGGAACGCCTCGGGATCCCCCGGGAAGAGCTGGACGAAGTGGCTGGGGAGAGGGAAGTCTGGGTTTCCCTGCTTAGGCTGCTGCCCCCGCGACCTGATCTCGGATAAGCGGAAGAAGATGGATGGATGGATGGATGGCATATAAGTTTGCAACGATTGGTCGACATAATTCAATGATAACATTTGTCGCCAACAAGTTAATTTGTTGATAGCCATGACATGTTAGCTTCTGTTATTGAAACATTAAGTTTGTTGTAAATATCGCAAAAAACTAAAAACACTTAGGAAGATGTTGGAAAGAGTTAGGTTCCCTATGCGGATGAAGTTAGCATGTACAGTAAATACCTCAACATACTGTATTTATCTGCTGGGCTGACTTCGGCATGATGATGTATTTCTCTGCAAAAACCATAAAGCCGGACTTTTTTTGTTACACGTTCCTCAAAGCCTCAGGACCTTCTGTTGTGAATTCCACAACAACTACAAAACCTTCATCTGCAATCCATTCTGCTCATTGGCTTCAAAGTACATGTTTAAATGTCCACCTTGGTTTGGGAGGACATATTGTAGTGTCCGTGCTAACCAGAAGGAAACAGGCGGCACGTGCAGGTTCATGGAACATACTCCTGGAAGCTGAGACAGAGTTTCCAGGACAGCGGGTACATTCGGAGGTGATTCACGAGGCGTGGCGGCGTGAGAGAACGTGACGAGAGAAAACGATCGCGGCGTGTGACGAAGGGGAGAAATAACGAGCCATCATCGTCGTATTCCTCTTCCGAATGGGTGTAATCCAGAGGATGCGGTTAAAGAGTCAATAGTCTTCTAACGAGTGATGGTGCATGCATTATGAGAGTGCTGTGCTTTTAAAGTTAGCCCTCGTCGTCTTCCTTTCTGGTTGATGCTGCTGAGCAAGCATGTTTTATTCATTAATGCCTTCCTCAAACTTGTGTCCTTACTCCAGAGGAGACAATTCTCCCAGAAACGCAACCGCATCTTCTTCTTCTCAAGGGACCTTACAGCTTTATTAGGGACCTAATAATACAGTATATAGACCTAGTAATATTTGACCTAAAAAAAACTTCATGCTAGATTGTGTTTAGTGTCTTCATACTGCATCAGCTTATTATTGCCTTAAAGGAGGACTGCTTTAAATGTTACCTATTACTCACAATCCCTATGTTTATATGTATTTCTTTATTTTATGCATTTTAATTTGTAATAAATATGGCAAGTACAAGGTGGGTATATGTATGTATACACACACAGACACACACACATACATATATATATACACACATACATGTATATATACATATATATACACATACATATATATACACATACATACATACATATATATATATATATATATATATATATATATATATATATATATATATATATATATATATATATATATATATATATATATATATATATATATATATACATATATATATATATAATAAATGATGAATGGGTTATACTTGTATAGCGCTTTTCTATCTTCAAGGTACTCAAAGCGCTTTGACAGTATTTCCACATTTACCCATTCACACACACATTCACACACTGATGGAGGGAGCTGCCATGCAAGGCGCTAACCAGCAGCCATCAGAGGCAAAGGGTGAAGTGTCTTGCCCAAGGACACAACGGACGTGACTAGGAAGGTAGAAGGTGGGAATTGAACCCCAGTAACCAGCAACACTCCGATTGCTGGCACAGCCACTCTACCAACTTCGCCACGCCGTGTATATATATACACATACATATATACACGGTATATATATACACATACATATATACACGGTATATATATATATATATACACATACATATATACACGGTATATATATATATATATATATATATATATATATATATATATATATATATATATATATATATATATATATATATATATATTTATGTGTATATATATATATATATATATATATACACATAAATATATATATACACATAAATATATATATATATACATATATACACATACCGTATACATATATATATATATATATATATATATATATATATATATATATATATATATATATATATATATATATATATATATTAGTATTGAATAAACAACAACAAGTAAAAAAAAAGTGATGATAAATGTATTTCAGTTTATACGTGTTACTTGTTTTTAGTTCCTTCTTTTTACTTTTTTACCACCATACATCTTGTGCTTTTTTTGTCACATAAAATAATATAAAATGTTTGTTGATTAAATACATAATCTCTCACATTTTTTGGTGCAATACATCGTTGTACAATTTTGACCAATATTTTAGGTCAAATCAGAGTAATTGTGTAAATGTATGAATAAGTGCTTTAACTTCATTATGCTTCCTTAAAATCTCTTTTTGAAACTTGTGTTTTGTCAGACCGCATGTGGAGGCGACTTTGTTTGTTTTTCTGTTTGAAAAAGACAAAAAGAGAGCGCCTCTCAAGTTGCAACTGCTGTCCTGTTTGCACATTGATCTTAAATCGATGATGTCGTTCACAACCACACAAGATGATGAGATGTGTTGTGGTGTATGTATTGTTCTTGCTGGTTTTAGCTTCGTAGTTTAGTCACTGGTTCAAGTGACCGCCTCAACATTGTTAAGGACGGGGCGGTTGTGTGTCCCAAACACATTTCTGAAACAAAGATAACATTTAACTCACATTTATGTCAATAAGCCATAATAAATATCAATAATTGAAAATTGTCCAGCCCTACTTATCACTCAGCTTCTAAAATTTGTAGATCAGGGGTGTCAAACTCATTTTAGATGGGGGGCCACATGGAGAAAAATCTCCTCCCAAGTGGGTCGGACTGGTAAAATCACAGCACGATAACTTAAAAAAAAAAGACAACTTCAGATTGTTTTCTTTGTTAAAAAATGGAACAAGCACATTCTGAAAATGTACAAATCATAATGTTGTTGGGTTTTTTTTACACTTACATGTTTTGGTTAATAGTATTCTATCTTTATTTGTTATTTATACTTTATGAATAAATTATGTGATATTGTTCATCAGTCAACTCATTGGTGTTATTTCAAATCTATCAATATAAAAACATATATACAAATCAAATTACAGGATGTTATTTATGTAGTTTGCTAATTTTCATGGACTGATGTATTAACAATCATGTGTTTTTTTTTGTTTTGTTTTTTTTTACATATGTAGCATTATCTACAACGATACAAATAATTGCTGTTGCAACATCTAGTGGACATTTAGAAAATCAGTTTATTTCATTCAAAATTGTTGGCTCATTTTTATACTTAGCAAACTCATCCCGCGGGCCGGATAAAACCTGTTCGCGGTTTTACACCCCTGTTGTAGATCATCCTCCTTGTATTAAAGCTCATGAATATAAGGTTCTGGATCATCTTCTGATCCAAAATAGTTGTTGCTGTCTCTCATGAAGTCTGTCATGATTATTAGTGTTGTTTTTGAAAGAAATAGCAAACGTTGTGACACCTCTGTTAAAACAATGTGCTGAAATTTGCTTAAAAACATGAAAATCCGTAAATATTGCCTGTTATTATGAATGTGCCTGTTACTACATTACATAAATACTTACTTATACAAAATTGTGTTTTTTAGAGCGCTTTATAGAGCAAAAGTCATTGGCTCCATTGTTTGCTGACTCTTGTAAGCATTTTTTTACGAGTTAAATTGCATTAGACATTGGTGGATTGTGAGTGATTGACAACATTTTTTTTTTAAAGTACACCTTCCTTTTAGGCACGAGCTGTCCTAAAATACACCAGACAGATGTCAATGGCAGTTCAAAAGGCCTGAAACAGTCAAATATAATGATAAACCCGTATTCTGACTACATTAGCCAAGGTATGTTGCAGCAGCGTATGAAAACTGGTGGATAATATTAATTTTATTGCTGCATACGTTACACAAACAACCTTAATTAGGCTTGGGGACTAACAAACAAACACTTCCTGCCAACACAAGTGTGGGTTTTGCATAATTAGCACCAAAAAAACCCAATCATAAATCATGAATAAAACACGCCGACAACCTGACAGAGACATTTCCAGGTCAGATGTTGCAAGGAATCTTATATACTGTATGGCTTCTTAAGTCATTAGATAAAATGCACAAAATACAAATTGAATTTTCTAGAAGTCAGACACGTCTTGTATTTAGCGTCATGTGGCTTCATTTATGAGGGTAACAATATTGTGACAGTAACCTGATGAGGCTATTTCAAGTTTCAGGCATTTTTGCCCAACATTTCAATGACAAAATGTGCTGTATCGGCCGATTTTCGTGAAAGCGTACAGGATCCCACAAGCCAATTCGAACATGGTGTGGAGCCGCTCCTCTGAAAGTAGCATTATCACTGAAGGAGGAGGCTAAACATGTTACACATCGGGTAAGAACAAGCAGGAGCAGACAAGAAGGCATGTTATATGAAACAATAGCTTAACAAGAATATGATAGTCTGTTATGAAAAATAATGGCATTGAGATATATATATATATATATATATATATATATATATATATATATATATATATATATATATATATATATATATATACATACATACATACATAGAAATACATATATACATATACATACACGTAAATACATATACATACACATATATATGTATATATATATTTTATTTTTATTTTTTTAAATAGTATTTTTAGAATGTTCCGCATGCTTTTACAAAATTGGCTGCGGGCAGCACATGGCTCCAGGGCCGCACTTTAGACACTTCTGATCCGGCTCAATAAATGAATTAATAAAATAATAAATAAATAAATACATGAATTAATGTATTCATTAAAATAAAATACATAGGATGTTGCTGAGGGCCCCAGTATAAGCTGCTTATAAGTCACAATTTTCATTCTTTTTTTCTGTGTTCAGCGATTCCTTTCCTCGAGCAGAAAAGAAAGCCACTGCTTTCGAAGCAGTCCATGAAGCTAAAACGATGTCAAGACAATTAGATCGACACTGAGGTAAGTGGTGTCCATGGAAACGTAGCAATTAGTCAATAGCAGTGAATGTCCAGTGAACTCTCTCATAAAACAAAGTCAGGACTGGCTACGAACGTGTGTACTCCATGTGTTCATTCCCAAATAACACCGTTACCTTGTCCTGCAATATAAGAGGAGTTCACACTAATGCGCCTGCCAAAGTTGCGACTGCCAAGCTGTTCACTGACCCAAACGAAGCCGGTGACGCACGCCATGTCTTTGATGCTCCTGCCGTGCTCATGCGAATCAATAAAACATGTCCTCCAAAAGGCTCCATTCCACCCTTTTATACTCCTCTCTCCCTCATGGCCACCACTTCTTCTACTACTCTTCCCGAGACTGGTAGAGGCGTCGACTTCTGGCGGAGAACAAAAAGCGCTCACTTACGATGCGTGCCCATGCCCCGAGAGCGCACCGCAAACTAGATCTATGAGCAACGTAAACATATTAAATAGTCATGAATTTAGAGATTCTCATCGCTGAATGCAAACACGGGAGACTTAAGGCCGTGAACGTGGCCACCGGGATTGGAATGTTGCTTGTTTGCACAGTTATTGTGTGTTTTCATCTAACAGACTCATTTATAATTCAAACATCAACAGGATGTGCGGGATGCAAATAAATAAAGACAGTAAGAATCCGCACACATTGGCCCGCAGCTCCGCCGGCAATTTAGCAAAACTAATTTCCCACCCCGAGTGGGACGGGAAAGCATTCACAGCGACTCTTCGGATGTCTACTCTCACGGCCACGCGCCTGTACGGCGGCAGGCAGTCATCAATCAGCACACCTCGGTCTGATGAGGGCAGACGGCATAAAGACCAGCGTACCCAAAAATCCAGCGCCAGAACGTAGTTCACTCTTCGTAGTAAGCAAGTGCTGGGGGGGCATCACATCTAAAAAGGACAGCTCCAGACTGGAGAAACTGATCAGGCGATTGGAATAAAACTGGACTCACCGGTGACGGTGGTAGAGAAGAGGACTGTGGAAAAACTACTGAGCATCGTGGATGATGCCAGTCACCCTCGGCATACCATTATCAGTAGCCAGAGGAGCCTGTTCAGTGCTAGACTGCTTCATCCCAAGTGCAGGACTAATAGACTCAAAAACTCCCTTATCCCACATGCCATCAGACTGTACAACTCCTCTCTGGGGGGGAGGGGAGGTACTAGGATGACAGGGGATGCACAATAATAACATATACCCCCATTATTTACTTTTTACTTTTTAAATTCGATCTCAATTCTGTATACTGCTGCTGGAATTTTAATTTTCCTGAAGGAATCAATAAAGTACTATCTATCCCGTCTCTGGCTTCCCTTTGCGTACTTGCTCTCTCTGTGCTTTCCCTGTGCCCGTGTCTTATGTCCTGTGTGTTCCCCGCAGTGTTCCCTCTGTTTCCCGTGATCGAGCAGTGTGCCTCGACTTCCCACCAGATTCTGGACTGCCCCCCTCGATCCTCGACACCCGCTTGGACACGGACCTCGTCGCCTCTCTCCAGCCCCCAACCTCCCGCTTGCCCACAGACTGTCTTCTTGCCTTGCCCCTCTGGACTGTTGAAGGATTCATCCAACACGCACAAACAACTTCTGGTAACATTCACATTGCTAATAGTTCACATCGTCTTGCACCGTTCACTTAGAGTAGCATACACACCCCATTAATAATCAGGTTCTATAAACCTATTGAACTGATCCCTGTCGTTGTGTCGTCTCCTTGTGCCGTACGTAACATCCACGGTATAATGTGTATCCGCTGATGGGCTTTGCTAATGCTGAGAATTAAGGCTACTTGCGGTATTTTTAGCCACCTGGCTCAAAAAGCAAAAAAGCGCGAGAAAAGCCTGTTCAGTGTGAGAAAGAGCATCTTGTTGTGCTCATACCTTCACACCAGGAGCCTTATCTTGCCTCCGCAGTGTCGCCTCGGTTTTGTTCTCCCACTGTCATGCTACTATTCATCCCCAATCTGTTCGCAGCAACATATCACTATTTGGCTCTTTTTTGTCTCTGGGACAACCAACTGTCTTTTTGTTATTCAGGCTCGCAGTTTTTGCTCGCCGCATTGTCCCTCCCCTGTTCATTGTCTCCGTCTTCCCCTCGCCACTTTGGCCGAGTCGAGGGGGGACTCCAGGAGGTAGACGAAACCCGCGAGCCAAGACAAGCGCGATGGTCGCCAGGAGATTAGGGAAGGTCTCGCGAGCCGCGCACGGAGCCTTCTGTCCCCATCCGCCATGCTGTCGTCCACGTTGCCAGCCTAAGGAAGATTTGGGAGATGATGAGATGTTGCATCAGCAAGTTTGGAGTGGCCCGCTTCAACACCTCGAAATAGAACCGCGGTAAACAGAAGATGCGGAACGATGCCCGGCATAAACCAGCAATTGAAATAGACCAAGGTCTGTTTTGTTTCCTTTTTAGCATGTTGGCCACATTATAAGCAGTGCTGAGCTGGCTACTTGGAAAATGTAGTAAGCTCAGCTACAAGTTACATATACATATATACACTAATATGTACACATATACATATATATACATATATATATATATACATATATATATATATACATATATATATATACATATATATATATACATATATACATACATACATACATACATACATACATACATACATACATACATACATACATACATACATACATACATATATATATATATATATATATATATATATATACACATACATATAGACATACACATCCATATGTATACATATACATACACGCACACATATACACACATATACATGTATACCCATATACATACATATATACACATACATACATACATACACACACATACAGTTGTGGTCAGAAGTTTACATACACTTGTAAAGAACATAATGTCATGGCTGTCTAAAGTTTACAATTCCTACAAAACTTTTTTTTTTGTGATAGAGTGATTGGAACACATACTTGTTGGGTATTGTGGCCAAACAGCTCAATTTTTGTTTCATCTGACCAGAGAACTTTCCTCCAGAAGGTCTTCTCTTTGTCCATGTGATGTCAGATGAAACAAAAATGTAGCTATTTGGCCACAGTACCCAGCAAAATATTTGGAGGAGAAAAGGTAAGGCCTTTAATCCCAGGAACACAATTCCTACCGTCAAGCACGGTGGTGGTAGTATTATGCTCTGGGCCTGTTTTGCTGCCAATAGAACTGGTGCTTTACAGAGAGTAAATGGGACAATGAAAAAGGAGGATTACCTCCAAATTCTTCGGGACAACCTAAAGCCCGGAGGTTGGGTCTTGAGCGCAGTTGGGTGTTCCAACGGGACAATGACCCCAAACACACTTCAAAAGTGGTAAAGGAATGGCTAAATCAAGCTACAATTAAGGTTTTAGTATGGCCTTCCCAAAGTCCTGACTTAAACGTGTGGACAATACTGAAGAAACAAGTCCATGTCAGAAAACCAACACATTTAGCTGAACTGCATCAATTTTGTCAAGAGGAGTGGTCAAAAATTCAACCAGAAGCTTGTGGATGGCTACCAAAAGCGCCTTATTGCAGTGGAACTTGCCAAGGGACATGTAAGCAAATATTAACATTGCTGTATGTATACTTTTGACCCAGCACATTTGCTCACATTTTCAGTAGACCCATAATAAATTCATAAAAGAACCAAACTTCATGAATGTTTTTTTGTCACCAACAAGTATGTGCTCCAATCACTCTATCACAAAACAATAAGAGTTGTAGAAATTATTGGAAACTCAAGACAGCCATGACATTATGTTCTTTACAAGTGTATGTACACTTTTGATTGCGACTGTATTTATACATATGCACATTTCATATACACACACACATATATATATATATATATATATATATATATATATATATATATATATATATATATATATATATATATATATATATATATATATATATATATACATGCATATACATGCTTTTTTTTGTCGCAAAATGGCCAAAAATCATCGTGCAAAGTTTGGCGCCACACCTTACCCACATCTTACGGCATCGAAAAAGTTGTTCTCAATTTACCATCGCTCAAATGTGTCGCTCATATGTGTAGTATTTGTAATTGTAAGTGTGATTCATTTGGTCAAAGTCCTTAGCAGTAGTTTGTTGAAGCATGACCCCTTTTTTTCACCCCAAAAGCCATTGGAGCAAAGTTTGGCCCCATACCACGACCAAATCTTATGGCGTAGGAAAAATGTGTACAACATTTACTAATCACATCTATGTGTAGTATTTGTAATTTCAACCACGACTCATTTGGCCATAGTCCCTTGGAGAAATTTGTTGAAGTACGACCCATTTCATTCGCCGAAAAATTAAACCATCAGAGCGAAGTTTGGCGCCATACCACGCCCACATCTTATGGCGTAAGAAACGACCCCTTTTTTTTTTTTTACCAAAAAATGGAAGACGAAAACCAAGATGGCCGACTTCTTGTTAGTTTTAAGGTATGGGTTCATGAGACTTTTTATGTGCGACATGATAGTTGTCTCCCACAATGTTCGTGTCAATACGTAAAACTAGTAGGAGGGGAAAAAAAATCTAATTTGGAAAATTTATTTACGGGACCCTCAAAATATTAAATGAAAATAAATGGGGACTTTTTGTGAACATTAAGAGCCTCAAAAAGCATACAAACGTATAAAAGAGAAAACACAGCAATTTCAATAGGGCCCTTGCGGTGTTCTAAATCGCCCCTGCGGGTCTTGCTCTGCTGTTCGGGCCCTAACAAATGTACCCAAAGAGAGACATGTGTTAGACTGCCTGCACAGCTTATTGGAACAAGGACACAGGGATCCCCCTCGACAGTACAGTTCCCCACCTTGATTCACTTCAAGTGTTGGATTAGTGCTGAAGTGGTCAATTTTCTTCATCTTCTCTTCAAAGTCAAGAGCGCCAACATCACACCACAAAGACGAACAAAGAAGCAATGTCCAGTGCAAACCAGAGGAAAGCCCCTTCAAAATCCAAAGCTTGATTGGCCACTAAAAGGCATGAAAATACCCGCAGGGGTCCCACATAGACGCATGCAGGGGTCCAAACAGGCCGGAGCTCCAAGGTGTGCTGAAAAAACCTTAAAGCATATCTACAATGGCGGACGCCTGAACATTTTTGGGACTTATGCAGATCCCAAATACACATCAGCAGGTACCAATAGGTATGAAAAGTTGGTTTTGCATAATATTGCAAAACAGAAAACCAGACAATATCTCCTGATAGGTGCCATTTTGGGGACCTTATACACACACACTATAATAATGTGTTGAAGCACAGTACGTCTGACTTTTTTGATTGATTGATTGATTGAGACTTTTATTAGTAGGTTGCACAGTGAAGTACATATTCCTTACAATTGACCACTAAATGGTAACACCCAAATAAGTTTTTCAACTTGTTTAAGTCGGGGTCCGCTTAAATCGATTCATGATACAGATATATACTATCATATATACTATCATCATAATACAGTCATCACATAAGATAATCACATTGAATTATTTACATTATTTACAATCAGGGGTGTGGAGGGGGGGGGGGGATATGGACATCAAGTAGTGGACATAGAGAGAGAGAGAGAGAGAGAGAGAGAGAGAGAGAGAGAGAGAGAGAGAGAGAGAGAGAGAGAGAGAGAGAGATCAGAAGGCATAAGAAAAAGAAAAAGTATCTGCATTTAAATGTTTACATTTGATTATTAGCAATCCGGGGAGGGTGTTAGTTTAGGGTTGTAGCTGCCTGGAGGTGAACTTTTATTGCGGTTTTGAAGGAGGATAGAGATGCCCTTTCTTTTATACCTGTTGGGAGCGCATTCCACATTGATGTGGCATAGAAAGAGAATGAGTTAAGACCTTTGTTAGTTCGGAATCTGGGTTGACTATGGTAGCCATAATGTATCGACAATCCATCAAGCCAGTGTTTTTCAACCTTTTTTGAGCCAAGGCACATTTTTTGCATTGAAAAAATGCGGAGGCACACCACCAGCATAAATCATTAAAAAATGAAACTCAGTTGACAGTAAAAAGTCGCAATTGTTGCATATGAATTCAAACCATAACCAAGCATGCATCACTATAGCTCTTGTCTCAAAGTAGGTGTACTGTCACAACCTGTCACATCACGCCGTGACGTATTTTGAGTTTTTTGCTGTTTTCCTGTGTGTAGTGTTTTAGTTCTTGTCTTCCGCTCCTACTTTGGAGGCTTTTTCTCTTTTTTTGGTATTTGCCTGTAGCAGTTTCATGTCTTCCTTTGAGCGATATTTCCCGCATCTACTTTGTTTTAGCAATCAAGAATATTTCAGTTGTTTTTATCCTTCTTTGTGGGGACATTGTTGATTGTCATGTCATGTTCGGGTGTACGTTGTGGACGCCGTCTTTGCGCCACGGTAAGTATTTGCTGTCGTCCAGCATTCTGTCTTTGTTTACTTTGTAGCCAGTTCAGTTTTAGTTTTGTTCTGCATAGCCTTCCCTAAGCTTCAATGCCTTTTCTTAGGGGAACTCACCTTTTTTACCTGTACGCTGCCTCCCGCTGTTTCCGACATCTACCAAGCAATTAGCTACCGGCTGCCACCTACTGATATGGAAGAGTATTACACGGTTACTCTGCCGAGCTCTAGACAGCACCGACCACTCAACAACAACACATAATTTGCAGACTATAATTACTGGTTTGCAAAAAATATTTTTAACCCAAATAGGTGAAATTAGATAATCTCCCACGGCACACCAGACTGTACTGTATCTCACGACACAGTGGTTGAAAAACACTGCATCAAGCGGTGTGGCTTCGTAGCTTAATAATCTCCAAGGTGTGCTGAAAAAACCTTAGAGCATATCAGAAGAACCGACATGCAGAATGCGGGATGAGACTTTATCTAACGTCTGCAGCTATGCAGGCACCCCTTCGGATGCCCAGTGAGATGATTGAAAAGCACCATCCTCAGCAGAAATCAATGCGCCGTCCTAAAAAGGTCTTAAAAACAAGCAATCCCATGCTAGTTAACCCTGCGCTGTAAAACACAGCTATGCAGGCTGAAAGCTGATATTTCTAATGTAAACGTCCAAAGAGTCTCCCGGGGGGACTGATTGCTCACTCCAACCAGGAGGTGTGGGGCTCGAACACGTGGGCCGCTCCAACGCAAGGCATGTATTGAGCGGCTGCTCTACTGCCCGGATAATTAGATAAGCTTTGTTGTTTCTGCACCCTCGACATTACTCTGGCTTGTTTTGTGCGCACTCCAGGCAACTTTTCAGATGTTCACCTGCTCGTGTGGAACCTCTGACCACAGGCGGGATCACAAGGGGGCTGATCACCAGGTTCAATAGCCCTTTGAGCCCAGGAAAAGAGGACGGATTACTGTGCATGCAATAGGTTCACAGAATGGCCAGACGTAGGTTGTCTGACGGCCAAAAAAAATCAGAAATAAGATACAGTTTTCCTTGGAAAAAATCTGATTCTCTACACTTCAACCTTAGAGGTGCAATGTGATGCAGAAGTATGGACAATAAAGGAAAACAACTTGTTTTACACAACCCCTTTGTGAGGCAACGGCTTTCTCTTTTGCTTTGTAAATTGTGGAAAACTGCTAGAACATGGACGCTAACAATGCAGGCAATCCATCTAAAGCGCTCTGGAAAAAACGCCTTCTATTTACGTACATGTCATGACCTGCGTACAAACCATGGAGAAGGTGGCAAGATGTCTACATGACTCTAGTCTTATATTAAACGTTAAGAAAACGGCAACAATGTATTTGGTAAACAAATACAAAATGTCATCCTTTCCAAATATAACTGTTAACAAGGAAATAATACAAAGTGTTAGTGAATATCATTACCTGGGTGTCATTTTAGACCCAACACTTGGCTTTAAAAACAAACAGATGAGCCAGAGTCTTAGGTACGACATTAAAATGTTCAAATGTATTAGGAATTCGTTAACACTGGAGGCAGCTCAAACTTATTTGAATGCAATGATTACGTCTCGTTTTTATTATTGTATAACATGTTGGTCCCAGGCAAGCAATACTTTGCACAAACAATCGCTCAGAATCCTTGACCCAAAACCACAACACGACCATCACTGTTTAGTTCTCCAAAAATATAGATTGTTAAATTTTGCCAACATTCAAAGATTGGCATCAATACGAATGGCCCATCGAATCCTAACTAACTCTGCACCAGCGCCACTTAAGCACTTTGTCCAGTTTACATCTACTGTGAGAAATAGAAACACGAGCCTCCACCAGGGGGCAGTGTAGCGTACCCAGATGTAAAACATATTTTGCACAATCAGCCTTTTCATATAATGCGATGAAGGAATGGAACGACCTCACAAATAAGAACTGCGATTAATTCAAAAATCTATTTTTTTTTTACACCCACTCCAGTTTTCAAAAAGCTCGAGCTCAGCGGTTAGCTTTGCTTTTTTGCATCCTCATACGGTGCGAAGTGTCACATGTTTAACGATCCCTTGTCCTCTACTCTTATTATAATACTAGAAATACATGTAGACTATTTGCCGCTATGGGAGGTGAGGATTAGTGATTTCGAAGCTTGCAAATTTGTAATTGTTATCGTTCATTTTATTACTCGTGTCTATGTAACGGAGGCCAGCCGGTGTGGCTAGGCCGTGTGTACATTGGTAAACCTCACTCCTTGACAACTTTGGATTGATAGCCCGGGCTTTTAGCTCGGTAGCGAACACTCTTGTCTCTCATGTCGGCAACCCAGGTTCGAGTCCCGAGTGGAACAGGTAAAAAACACAACTCATCCAAGAGAGCGAGTACACGACTGCTACGATCCGCCACAAGCATAATATAGGGGAACACCGCTTTTGTATAGGTGTCCATTGTCGGGACCAGTTTGCATTGAAAGGGTTAAAAGACTCATTAACGATTCTTATTGCTGCCTTAAAAGAGACTTGGCTAATCAAGCGAGATCCATCCCCTGATTATAACGGTGATCAGGCAGAAAATGACACAGCCTTGTAAACATCATCCCCCAATATTTCAAACACGTTCCACAATGGCGTCCCCGGCAATCCACCTCTGGAGACGAGGCGTGACACTTTCAGGTGAGGAAAATAAAACACGTCACGGTGTCACGCACCTCATCTGCCATTTATTCTCCTCATTAACACTCGGTTGCTGCGAGCGTAAGCCGTCTGGCTGCGAGTCCACCGTGTGGAACCCGGAGTTGCTTTGCAGTCGCATGTTAATATCGTCGCTTTTCAAGCACGGATGAGCAGCTGCGGTTGTGCAATAACTCATCGGAATGAGAGGGACTGATTATATGCTCGCACGACTTTAATTGCACCTCAGCACCATGCGGGCCTCGATATGTCATATGTTGTCTTATTTTCTTTCCCGCTCGAATAAAAGGTGCTGGTTTGTTCCTTGCCCAAATAAGGTATACTGACATTTGAGCATCCATATCACATGATTTGCGTTTATCTAAGCTGATGCTTCATTAACTTGAAATGACATAAATACGTGTATGTATATATGTACACTAAATTGCCAAAAGTTTTTGGCCACCCATCCAAATTATGAAAATCAGGTGCCCTAATCACTTGGCCTGGTGTATACAATCAAGCACTTAGGCATGGAGACTGTTTATACAAACATTTGTGAAAGAATGGGCCGCTCTCAGTGATTTCCAGCGTGGAACTGTCATAAATGTGCAACAAGTCCAGTCGTGAAATTTCCTCGCTCCTAAATACTCCAAAGTCAACTTTGTTATAAGAAAAGTGAAGAGTTTGGGAACAACAGCAACTCAGCCACCAAGTGGTAGGCCACGTAAACTGACAGAGAGGGGTCAGCGGATGCTGAAGCACATAGTGCAAAGACTTTCTGCACAGTCAGTTGCTACAGAGCTCCAAACTTTGTGACCTTCCAATTAGCCCACGTACAGTACGCAGAGAGCTTCGTGGAATGGGTTTCCATGGCCGAGCAGCTTCATCTAAGCCATACATCACCAAGTCCAATGCAAAGCGTGGGATGCAGTGGTGTAAAGCACGTCGCCACCTGACTCTAGAGCAGTGGAGACGCCTTCTATGGAGTGATGAATCACGCTTTTCCATCTGGCAATCTGATGGACCAGTCTGGGTTTGGAGGTTGCCAGGAGAACGCTACATTTCGGACTGCATTGTGCCGAGTGTGAAATTTGGTGGAGGAGGAATTATGGTGTGGGGTTGTTTTTTCAGGAGTTGGGCTTGGCCCCTTAGTTCCAGTGAAAGGAACTTTGAATGCTCCAGGATACATGTTGAACAATTCCATGGGATGGCACTTCAAGTTCATATGTGAGTAAAGGCAGGTGGCCAAATACTTTTGGCAATAAAGTGTATTTATATATACAGTACAGGCCAAAAGTTTGGACACACCTCATTCAATGCATTTTCTTTATTTTCATGACTATTTACATTGTAGATTGTCACTGAAGGCATCAAAACTTTGAATGAACACATGTGGAGTTATGTACTTAACAAAAAAAGGTGAAACAACTGAAAACATGTTTTGTATTCTAGTTTCTTCAAAAAAGCTGGCATATACTCTGATTACTGCATTGCACTCTCTTGGCATTCTCTCAATGAACTTCAAGTACCAATTAAAACAATAAATA
>NC_084758.1:29692152-29697152 GCF_033978785.1 Entelurus aequoreus
GGCTTCCTGTGCACCTAAGATGCGACTTTAAGGTTTTACTACTTACGTATAAAATACTACACGGTCAAGCTCCTGCCTATCTTGACGATTGTATTGTACCATATGTCCCGGCAAGAAATCTGCGTTCAAAGAACTCCGGCTTATTAGTAATTCCCAGAGCCCAAAAAAAGTCTGCGGGCTATAGAGCGTTTTCTATTCGGGCTCCAATACTATGGAATGCCCTCCCGGTAAAAGTTAGAGATGCTACCTCAGTAGAAGCATTTAAGTCTCATCTTAAAACTCATTTGTATACTCTAGCCTTTAAATAGACTCCCTTTTTAGACCAGTTGATCTGCCGTTTCTTTTCTTTTCTTTTCTACTCTGCTCCGGGGTGGACCGCTAGCCTGTCCATCAGATGGGGACATCTCTACGTTGCTGACCCGTCTCCACTCGGGATGGTTCCCGCTGGCCCCACCATGGACTGGACTTTCGCTGATGTGTTGGACTTTCACAATATTATATCAGACCCACTCGACACCGAGGATGTCGTTGTGGCTTGTACAGCCCTTTGAGACACTAGTGATTTAGGGCTATATAAATAAACATTGATTGATTGATTGATTGACTTAAAATCCTTTCATTTTCTCAAAAAACGACAGTGCGCCTTATAACCCAGTGTGCCTGATGTACAGAATAATTCTGGTTGTGGTTACCGACCTCAAAGCTATTTTATTTGGTACATGGTGTAATGATAAGTGTGACAAGTAGATGGCAGTCACACATACGAGATACGTGTGGACGGCAAGCTGATGCAGTAAGCAACACCAAAACTTTACATGTTCCATTGAAAATATAGAACATTACACACGGCACTTAAAAATCTGTCAAAATGTTTTAGTGTGACTTTGGTAAGCTATGAAGCCACACCGCTTTACGGCTATCATAGTCAGCAGACATGTTATCTGGCATTTTTTTCGCAATATTATGCAAAACCAACTTTTCTTACCTTCCGGTACCTGCTGATGTGTATTTAGGATCTGCATAAGTCCTGAAAATGTGTTTTAAATGTAGAAAAAAAAAAATCATAATACGACCCTTGGCAGTGCGTCTCAAAATCTGATAAAATAGATGAACTCGCTGGACTATAAAGACAATATAACATACATCCGTAAATGTGGATGCATATGCAAAAGTGCAATATATTTATCTGTACAGGGAATCTATTTATATCTGCACCTTATTGCTCTTTTATCCTACACTACAATGAGCTAATTGTGGGGGAGCGTGGCCTGCGGACCTGCAGCAAAATGGGGTGTGTCAGGATCGACTTTGAGATTAGTGACAGGTGCGTAAATGACACAGCTGTGAGTGTTTGTCTGATCACCTGTCGCTCTGGTAAAGGCAGCAGTCGGGAAGGAGAGGAGGTGGTTGATGGTGGAGAACGAGCGAGAGAAACTTTAACATGGCTGAAAAGCACAACTTATTGCAAAATAAATCATTTATCGCAAAGATGAACACGGCTGTCATGTCCGTCATTGGTGGTCCAGAGAACCCGGAGGAGCAAGACCTCCACACAAAGATCTTGCTCCTCCGGGTTTTAAGGAAATTTAAAAAAAAATTAAAATATTGATATGAGCACAATTGTCCTAGATGATATGAATGGGTTGGTTTTGGAATTTTTTGGAATTGGTTGAAAAATGTTGACGTAGTAACAGTTTAAAATGAGTATTTCAGAATCCTGGGAAAACCAGGATTTGTATGAATTTGAATGACAAAGGAAGTCTAAGTCTAATGCGGTGCGCCCTATGGTCCGAAAAATACGATAATGCTGACAATATTGATTATCTGTAAACAATTGTCCAGCGAAATGTGTTATCGGCCCAGGCCTAAGTAGTAGTACAATGCAACCTCTATAGTTCAATGCCTCTGAGCTCTAACCCAGTATTTTTCAACCTTTTTACAGCCAAGGCACATTTTTTAGCGTTGAAAAAATCCAGAGGCACACCACCAGCAGAAATCATTAAAAAACGAAACTCAGTTGACAGTAAAAAGTCACAATTGTTGGATATGACTTTAAACCCTAACAACCATGCATCACTATAGCTCTTGTCTCAAAGTAGGTGTACAGTCAACACCTGTCACACATCACACCGTGCCTTGTTTTAAGTTTGTTGCTGTTTTCCTGTGTGTAGTGTTTTAGTTCTTGTCTTGCGCTCCTATTTTGGTGGCTTCTTCTCTTGTTTTGGTATTTTCCTGTAGCAGTTTCCTGTCTTCCTTTGAGCGATATATCCCACATCTACTGTTGTTTTAGCAATCAATAATATTTCATTTGTTTTCATCCTTCGTTGTGGGGACATTGTTGATTGTCATGTCATGTTCGGATGTACATTGTGAACGCCGTCTTTGCTCCACAGTAAGTCTTTGCTGTCGTCCAGCATTCTGTTTTTGTTTACTTTGCAGCCAGTTCAGTCTTTGTTTCGTTCTGCATAGCCTTCCCTAAGCTTCAATGCCTTTTCTCAGGGGCACTCACCTTTTGTTTATTCTTGGTTTAGGCATTAGACACCTTTTTACCTGCACACTGCCTCCCGCTGTTTCCGACATCTACAAAGCAATCAGCTACCTGCTGCCACCTACTGATATGGAAGAGTATTACACGGTGACTCTGCCGAGCTCTAGACAGCAGCGACACTCAACAACAACACATCATTTGCAGACTATAATTACTGGTTTGCAAAAAATATGTTTAACCCAAATAGGTGAAAAACACTGTTCTAACCATTCTGAAATGGCCTCGAAAGTCCTGGAAAATTCCAGACTCGTTTCTTCACCACTGATGGCGCAACACTAGATCATGTGTTTACTGTACAAGGAATGTTCTGCTTCATATAGATGGAGATGACTTTTGTCTTGATTTGACACATGGTATAAATCACCCACTGAGGTCTGAGTACGAGGCTGCACAGGCACATGTTGGTATCTATCCCGCAGATGTGATTTTTGCACTATTTGCACTTCCTGCGGAGAAGCAGTGCTTTTTTGCAGCGTCGAAGATATTGCTGACAGCGTAACTAAGACAAACAGCGATATTGTGTGATGCGCTGCAAGACGTCGGAGACAGAACGCCCGCCGCCACCTAAGACGAGAGCGACGAATCTCATCGCATCAAAAAACCGAACGTCTACTTTTTTTCGGATTGTTTGGGCTAAATCCACTCGACTGCAAAGAGATGCGAATGCTGTTTTCCCTCCAGTCGTCAAAAATACTGTTTTTGTCAATTCAACCGGCATCAATTCACATTTAATTACCTCCTACAGCCCCGCCATGGATTTACTGTATTAGCTCTCAACAGGATTACCGCCGAGTGATTCGGGTAACGACCGCGTTGCTAAAATTAGAGCAAAATCTAATCAACATGCTTAAGACGTTTGTTCTTTTTAGAAAGTAAAAAAAAAAAAAAAGGTCAAAGGCAGCGAAATGTCAGCGCCCCCTTGAGTGGCTTCTTAAGTTTGAAAGGTTTGATTGTCTGCAGAGAGCCTGCAAAGGATGCTGGGAGAAAAACCCAGCGGGGGTTCGCATCAACATCTGTTGTTTGAAGTTTTGTGTCTGTTCATTCTCCGAGCACATTTTTCTGGATATTGTTTATTTCAGCGCCAAAGACAAAATAATTAGGAAGAGCGCGCAGTCTGAAGACGTATTGTCGCGCAGATGTCTAAAATAAGATTGACAAATGTTATTTTTTTACCTAAAAACTGGACGGGGTTTTATTACCTTTTGTGTACCTGTGTTTCTCCTTTAAACAACACTTAAAAGGTAATTTCCTGGTGAGTTTAAAAACCTTTAAACACAAACTATGTTTATACTGTATATTTATACTATATATATATATATATATATATATATATATATATACAGTATATCTGTATATGTATATATATATACAGTATATCTGTATATATATATATATATATATATATATATATATATATATATATATATATATATATATATATATATATATATATATATATATATATATATAAATGTGTGTGTGTGTGTGTGTATGTATACATGTGTGTACGATTTTTGTGTTTATCTTTAAATAAAAATCCGTAAAAGGAAAACAGCACAAAATACAATTTTATGGCAATATTTTAATGAAAATCAACCCTTTTGTTTGTTTTAAAATCTGCCATATATAATAAAAATCGAAAAATGGCCCTGATTTAGTTTTTTGATTTGCGTTTCAGAATTGGCAATACAATGAACGGAAGGTACACGGACTATCTTTGTTCAGCAAGATTCCTATTGTCGTTGTAAAAAAGTGTCATGAAACAGTTGTCCAACTTTTGTTTCAGAAATTAAAATGGAAAAAATTGGCCGGAAATTAGTTTTTTGATTTGCATTTAAGAATTGGAAATAGAATGAACAGAAGGTACACGGAACCCGCGGGAAGTCCAAGTTTAAAAAAATAAAATAAAATAAAAAATTTAAAAAAATGTTTTAATCTGTTTTAAAATCTGTTCTTTTTTATTCATGTTCTACCACTTGTTACTCTCGGTGTCTCCTAGCCGCTCAGGTAAATCATATTGTCGAAGAATGCATTTTTCCATCGATAACGTGACATCAATTAATTGATCTTTCAGTCAATTAGTGTGCGAGGAATATATATATACATATATTTACACACATATACATATACAAACACACACACAAACACAGACATATATACATACACGCACAAATCTACATGCACGTACACACACACATTTATATATATATATATATATATATATATATATATATATATATATATATATATATATATATATATATATATATATATATATATATATATATATATATATATATATATGGCCAAAATGTTTTAACTCAATGCGTCAAAAAGTTTGGGGACCCCTGCACTATATTATTATAATATGTAAACACACACACACACACTGACACACGCACCATTTGTTTGCAAACAGTGTCAGCCCCCTTAAAGCCCTGGCGTCAACACC